>NW_024429266.1:65217527-65415540 GCF_017639785.1 Mesocricetus auratus
GGAGACAGAGGGACATGGGCTACACGAGAAAGACTGATCCAATCAGAAAGAAAAACAGAGCTCACACTGATCCCAACACTTGGGATCACAGGACTTTAATTCCAGCACTAGGGAGGTGGAGACAGGTGTGATATGGCTGGGTGGAGAGAGAAATATAAGGCAGGAGAAGACAGCAGCTCAGAGGATTCCTAGAGACAGGATCTTGGCTATTTGGAGAACTCTAGTTGCTGGCTGGTCTGCTTCTCTGATCTTTGGTGATGCTTTGTTTAGAATACAAGCAAAATATTACCACACAATGAAAATAATTTTATGGTTGGGAACATCACACAACAAAGAACTGTATTAAAGGGTCATAACATTAGGAAGGTTGAGAACTACTGATCTGGAGAGATGGAAAAATATGTAAGAAAGGCACCACACCACTGTGGTCTCAGCAGAGGAATTATTGGTACAGACAGGCTAGGATTAGGAGGTGAAATGTGGAAAGAAATGAGTTTCTGAAATTCCTTTCATCTAGCAAATGCATTTTGACTTTTCTAAATCAAAAGCATTTGGAAAAAGCAATTTAGACAGATGTTATAGAGAATAGAAATACTGCTTTTCGCTTCTGAAACAATTCCAGTCATTGTAGATACATGAAGTCAAAGAGGAAGAAAGGCTTTTCAGAGACATCACTCAAAGTCCTCTTGCAACACAAAATATGGGCTCTGTTGTGTGCAAAACGGGAGAAATTTGGATTCCCAGTAGAAAAAGCTCCCTATACACAGTGAGTTATGAAAAACAAATGGGGTGTTCTATCAGCATGGGTGAGCTGATAGAAACAGACACAGTTGACATTATCTGGATTAAATTTCTTTCTACAAATTCAACTCAGAAAGTTTATTTGCTTGGCTCTTGTTTTTTAATCTAGAGACTAGCAAAATGCAAGCATTATTTTTTCTGAATGTCCCTAATCTTTGAGTATAACTTACAGAAATTCTATGCCAAATGCTTAGATGGCATAGCTTAAAGATTAAAATGTTGAATTTAATGTTCAAGTGTAAGTTTCTACTGAAAGATGCCTGATTTTTACATAATGTATGGATCCTTATGGACATTAATTAATGCTCAAATATTAGATATATTCAGTAAAACACTTCTGAATATCATTAAGTTAGGTCCATTTGGAATCTTGATAGAATTGATTGACATAGCATTTTGTTAAAGAAATTATATATTGGTTATATTTCTGTTACTGATTTGAACACCACAACCAATGAAATTTATTTGGATTTACAGTTACACATGTATAAAAGCACATGTTTATAGAGCTGAAAGCTCATGTCTTGAATCTCAAGCATGAACTAGAGAGAGTAATCTGCAAGGAGGACAAAGTTTAAAGATATTAAAGTCCACCCCCAGTCATATACTCCTCCAGCAAAGTTGAGTCTCCTGCTTCCCGGGTGGTGGTGGCACACACCTTTAATTCCAGCACTCGGGAGGGAGAGGCAGGTGGATATCTGTGAGTTCGAAGCCAGGCTGGACCGACAGCCTCCAAAACAATACAGAGAAACCCTGTCTCATAAAAACCAAAACCAAAACAAAACAAAAAAAAACAGTGGCATCAACTGAAAACCAAGTGTTCAAATGCCATTCATTCAAACCAACATACATGCCCACTAAACATCACTCTTGAATCACTAGAATGACAAGAATACATTCACAAATACTGTGTGAAATGGAAAGCAACAGGATAGATGTGACACATTCAGTTCCCTTTCTGAAATTCCTTTCAAGTACTTGGATGCATGTGAAGAATTTTAAATCCTATTAAGTCCAATTAATTTGTTAAATCTACACAATACTTCCTATTCTATGATTTGAACTTATTTATTTTTATTTTAATTTTTGTTTTGTTTTCTGAGTCTCACTAGGTAGCCCTGAGTGTCTTGAAACTCCCTACATAGACAGTGGACTAGAATCAATGCTACCTCTGCTTCTTGATTCTTGGTTTTACAGCCATGGGCTACTACACCCAACCTAAAATGTGGGCTTAATAATATATGAGATATGTCAGGTTCACAGAGTGTAAGATATGGTGTTTTCCTAAAAGAATAGTCTCCTTGCTGTTTCAAAACTTGACTCTATGACCTTGAATACAAACATCACTTGACTTAATGGTGACTGTCTATAAACTCAGCACAAAGGAGATAGGCAGAAGGATGGAGACTGACAGATATGGAACAAATAGTAAAACCTTGTCTTAAAAAGGCAAATAGTAGAATGTCTTTTATATGGTAAGTTAATTGCACATCATAGAATTTCAGCAGTTTAGGCTCATAAGATATTCCACATATCCCCTGATTCATCCTCCATGTATGATTTTGTCGAAGGTTAATGTACTTGACACAGAGGGTAGTTAGTATGGAAAAGTTACTTCTTTCTATGATAGTGAACACACCTCATTAATTATCTTCCTTAGTACTTAGATCAAACAACAGTCTGAACTGTCTTTCTCATGTGTAGATGTTTTTATATTCACACAAACCACCCCTTAATTGTGAGTGCCAAGGTTGGCAGCATTAGAAAAAAGAGTGCATTTACTCATTTCTACACGTAATAGTGAAAACTGAAGTCGCAACCCAGTATTCCACTCACTCCCATCTCATACCCAGATTCCTTCTTGTGGTGTGAATACTGAGTTTGAACACAATGCATATGGTCTGAGTTTCTAGAGATTGCTCTGAGCTATCTCATAGACACTCAAGTCTGACTAGAAATACAAAGTTGGGGTCAAAATGGATGTAAATGGATGTCAAAGTATATTTTCATAATAATGCATATTGTTTTCGGGATTGTTAAATACTGGTCTCAATGGGAAAGATGGCTCAGTGGTCAAGAGCACAAACCCCTCTTACAGAGGACCCAAGCACTTATATTGGGTCATTCACAACTGCCAAAATTCCAGCTCCAGGGGGTTTTGATGCCCTCTTCTGGTGTCTGTTGGTACCTGTACTCACATGTACAGATGTCTCTACCCTACTCAGAGGCATATGCAGAATTTCAAAACAAAAACAAATCAGATAATCTAAGGATCTAATTGTATGGCAGTCTAGTAATTCAGAGGATAAAGTTTCTCAGAACAGCCTCAGTTTTGAGTTACTTGCAACAACTCCAGTCTTACAGAGCAATGTCTATCAGATTCTTTTATAATTAGAAAATGTGGCTGGATAGGAAAAAAACAGATGGTGATATATATTATTAATCCAGACTTCTCTTACCTTCATCAGGTAGTAAACAACAGCTTGCCCTTCAGAGTATGAAAACACATTAAGACAATGACCAGAATGTCTAACATCACTCACTAGGAAAGAGGTGGTGATATTGAAACTGATAAATGTCTCTCGTGGAGGTATTTTGAAAGCTGTCACCACAAACTGAAAAACAAATTGTGCATTACTTTTATTGTGTCCTAATTTATATATGACTAAAAAGTAATTTCCTTGGTGACATGCATTTTACTTTATTAGATGTATTGTTGTCACATATCGAATAGCTGACATTCAAGAATAATATGTGTGCATACGTGTTTTAAAATATAGTATGTATATTAGTTGCTTCTGTTGCTGGGAGGAAATGCCCTGACAAAGTGCATCTTTGGCGAGAAAGAATTTATTTTGGGTTATATTTCCAAATTAACACAGTCCATCTTGGTAAGGAAGGCAAAGGAGAAAGGAAATGAAGTTGGCCTGTCACTTAAGAAGCAAAGGGAACACAATGCACCCTTGTAGAGGAAGAAGAAGGATAACAAGAAGTAGGGGAAGATGATGAATCCCCAAAGCCAGTCCCTGGTGACACACTTCTTCCAGCAACACCTCACATGTGAAAGATTTGATAACTTTCTGAAACAGTGCTACTTACTGAAGGCTATGTCATCAAATACACCGGCCCCATGGAGAACATTTCTCGTCACAACCTCATTAAATCAAGTTTGGTGGCTCAAGAAGGAAGGAGGGGACCAATGCATAGGTCTTTCTGTGTGGATGGAATATTAAGCGAAACAAAATATTTGAAAACTAGCTAGATTAAGCATGTGAAGAAAAGCTATGCATGAGTGATGCTTCTTAGGGAAGTAGTAACTAAAACCACAGTGAGACACCACTATACACACATAGGCATAGCTTCTATGCAGATTAACTTTCCAATAAAAAAATGGTCATAAGGAAGTAGGAAGATAAAAACTTTGTTTTTACACTTCTGGTGAGATTTTTAAAACATCATAACTAACTTCATAGATAAGAAAGCTCCACACAAAAGAGAATTAAAACTGGATGAGGTGCTGCCTGTAATCCCAGAATCAGGAAGGTATAATCAGGACAATAAGATGTTCAAGGCCATTTTTCAACATTCTCAAAAGCCTAGTGAGTTCAAGGCTAGCCTGGGCTGCATGTGACTGTCTCAAAGCCAAAAAATAAAAAGGAAAGAAGGAAGGAAGGGAGGGAGGGAGGAAGGGAGGAAGGCAGGAAGGAAGGAAGGAAGGAAGGAAGGAGAGTGGGGGAGAGGAGGGAGAGAGAGAAAAAAACAAAGATAAATAAAGAGAGAGAAAGAAACAAGGATTAGTTCAATAAATAAAAGAGCTTGCTGTTCCTAAAGGGAGCCTGAGTTTTGACCCACCTCTGATGGCTTGCAACTGCCTCTGGCTTCAACTCCAGTGCACGTGACATTTCTGTATGCATTTGCACACAACTTCTGTGTTCCCACACAAAGGCACACATGATTATAGGTAATTGAAAACAAAATGCTTTTAAAAAAAGAAAAGAATAATGACAAGAACAGCATGATGCAGAAATCCAGTCGCTAGGACCACTCTCAGAAGAACAGAAAGTAAGAAGGGAACAGACATTCTCACAATGCTGATTATAACAGTGTTACTCATAGCAACCAACAGGGTGGAAACAGCCAGTGCCTCTACTGATGGACACAAGGAATAGCAGCATATAATATATGCTCCATAGCTACACTTGGAGGGAAAGGCTCTATCTTGCTGAGGCATTGATGACTCTTGAAGACAGTCTGTTAACAGTGGTTGAGCAGGCACAAAAGAAAAACAGTATATGGTGAAATTCTAATGTAAGGGATATAAAATACAGTCATAAAATCAGGCTGGACAGAGGGCTCAGTAGTTAAGATGATTGGATACTCCTGCTGAGGATCTGAGTTTGGTTCTCGGCACCCACATAGGGTGTGATTCAAAACCATCTATAGCTCCAGATCCATGAGCATCTACAAGTATTTTGGCAAAATCCCCACAAACATATCAATCAATCAATCAGTAAATAAATATGAAAATAAAAGGTCTTAAAAATCAATAGAGACAGACTGGAAAACTAATTACTAGAATAGCATGAGACTCTGTTTGCTTTATGGACTAATTAACTTTTAATTAATAATGTTTTCTTAGTGTAAGACGATGCTCATAAAAGAAATTAACTACCTTGTAAGAATGTGTCATTTATATAAATGTATCAGAAGAGGGACAAAAAATGGCTTGAGTTTGATCCCCAAAACCCACAGGGTGGAGAAAGAAATCCAAATACATTGAGTTGTCCTCTGACCTCTACTTGCATGTTGTGACACATGAGCATCTTCACCCTAAATAAATACATAAGTAAATGTTCATCTAAAGATCAGTTATGGGTGCATGTATGGGTGTATATAATACTGTCATGTATTTCATGAGAAGAAAATTTTGCTGGAGAGATAGCTCAGTGGGTAGAGTGCTTTCTGTGAAAGCTTCAGAATTTGAGTTCACATTCCTGAAACACATATAAGTCACTTGTGGCAGTATGAATTTGCAGCCTGATCATAAGGAGGATGTGAGGATGGGATCAGAAATAGAAAGACCCATAAAATTAATGGGTCATCACATTTCTATAATTCTGTGAGCTCCAGGTTCTGTGAGAGAACCTGTCTCAAAAAGTAAGGCAGAGACAGGAACAAATAGCCAGTGTAAACTCTGTCTTTCACATATATCACTGTGAACAGATACAATAGGAACATAAACATATACAACACACACATACACATCACACACAGTAAATTATAAGAAAAAATTTTAGAAACTAAAAATAACTTAGTTTTTTAAAAGGGTATTCATTTAAGTAAGATAATAATGGACTGGATTTTCATCTACAAGAATTCTTTCATGGTGATTGCTGGTATATTCAACTACATAATCCATGTTGCACACTTCCATTTATTTTATTCTCTTTCTCTATGTAAAACATATTTATTATTATATGTATGTGGTATATGCATGAAGTATATCTATGGGGTGACAAGTTGCAAGCATTTGGAAGTCAAAGGGCAACATGACTGACTTAGATATCTTTTTCCACTGTCTACAGTTTGACATGCTTGGTGCCAAAGGGTTATTATCAGCTCAACCATCTCACTGGCCCTCATATTTGAATTTTTAAAATAAATTTTATTTAAATTAGAAACAATCTTATTTTACATATCAATTCCAGTTCCCTTACCCTCCCATACCCCCACACTAACCCCCTCATTCGATCACCCATCTACTCCCCAGGGAGTGTGAGGCCCTGGGCCCTCCCCCATGTATCTAGGCTGAGGGCTCCCAAAGTCCATTTGTGTACTAGGGATACATCCTGGATCCACTGCCAGAGGCCCCATAGATTTCCTAGTCTTGCTACCTGACACCCAAGTTCAGGGAGCCTGAATTGGTCCTATATTGGTTACACAGCTGTCAGTCTGGAGTCTGTGAGCTCCCCTTTGTTCAGGTTAGCTATTTCTGTGGGATTCCCCAGCATGGTCTTGACCCCTTTGCTTATCACTCCTCCCTCTCTACAACTGGACTCCAGGAGTTTGGCTCAGTGCTTAGCTGTGAATCTCTGCTTCTACTTTCAGCTGCTGGATGAAGAAGGATCTAGGATGGCATTCAAGGTAGTCATTATTCTCAATATAGGGAAAGGGCATTTAAGGTAGCCTCTCCACTGTTGCTTAGATTCCTAGTTGGGGTCATCCTTGTGGATCTCTGAATAATTCCCTAGTGATAAATTTCTCTTTAAAACTATAATGGCTCCCACTATTGATGTGTCTCTTTTCTTATTCTCCTCTATTCATCTGCTGACTCAATCTTCCTGATCCCTCATGTTCTCCACCCCTCCTCTTCTCCCCTCTTCTTTCTCCTCCCTCCCTCACTTCTTCCCCCATACTGCCAATTTGTTCAGGTGCTCTTTTCCCTTTCCACTTACTGGAGGACCATGTATGTCTCTTAAGTCCTCCCTGTTTCCTAGCTTCTCTGGGGATGTGGACTGTAGTCTGGTAATCCTTTGTTCTATGTCTGATATCTGTATATGAGTCAGTAATAACATGTTTGTCTTTTGATAACTGGGATTCCTCACTTAGTATGTGTCGCGTCTGCTGCGAGGCCTGTGTCCGAGAACGTGCGGAGGGTGTCGGGGATTGACAACACAAAGACTCGTTCAACGATGTAAAGAAAACTTTAAGCAGGCTCCAAAAAGGTTCAAGAAAACTTCCCAAGAAAGGCTCCCACCAGAGAAGCTTCTGCTCTCCCCTCTACCCTGGCTGGTTCTGCTCTCACCCCAGAAACTGATCTGGGCATGGCAGAAGAGGTGGTTAGTCTCTGGACAAGGTCGAGCTCAGGGTGGTTTCTGCGGGCAGACCTTTTCCAGGAACTTAATGCCCCCAGGCATTGTATTGTTTTTAGTAAACATTGTCTTACAGCTGCCTACTCCCAGGCAGAAGGGGAAGTGGGTCTCTGCTCAAGGTCTGGTGTTCCCACAATTCACCCCTTTTTATTTTTAAATGAGGCACTCCTGGCTTAGGTCAAGTAGGGTCACCCTCCCTTTCCCGTCATTGGGGGACCTTGAACCCCTGTCTTAGGCGGGAGGGGTCTTCCCCACAGGTGGCCCGTCATCAGAGCACCCCAACTTTAAATCATCTGTAACCAACCTTCATGGCTATCGGGATTGCCATGGGCTAGGCTAAGCAATACTTGGTTACGGATCTCTTGCCTCTGGAACAAGGCACGTTTGAGCCCGGCATAAAGCCAGAATGCCTACCGCCACTGCCACCATTTCCAGGACCCCCATTGACATAGCGCCTCTCCATCACCGTACCCATCACCAGATCTGGGCCATAACATTCTACCAGCCTTCGTCTGTTACAAGGGTAACCCACACGTGATTTACATTCTGTTACAAGGGTAACCCGCATGTGATTTACATTTACAATTTGATGAAGTTTACAATTGTTCCAAGATCTGCTCAGGAAAGCATTTAGAAAGTGCACTTGCACAGATACATTAGGTACAATCATTGATGTTACACATGTAGCATTATGAAAAATATGAACAATAGGCTTGTTGCACTATCCACAGAGCACCAATTTGTTCCTGTGGTGATGCAGTTTGTTGATTTAACGTCAGCTGATTATGCGACTTGAGTCAAAGTCTCCTTTTTGTCGCATTAGGACAAGTTGCATCTCTCTAGAAAAATACACTGGCCTAGTCGTGATTCCAGAAACAGGAACCATCAAGTCTGATATTTCAAGTGACCATGTCCTGTTCAATTACTGAAAAGAGGCTTTTGCCCCTCATCACAGTCCATACGAATGTCCAAATGTTTTAAATGGGTCCTTTTTTTTCTGTTGGCTTCACAATGAAAACTCATGGGTCTGGAAGGTTGATGCAGCAGGTCTGTTGAGAAACTGGAAATCTCGAACCGACTGTTTTCTTTCTTTCTTGGGCTCTAGATACGAGGACAGCAAGGGTCAGGAACACTGATTTAGGAGATCTCACTCAAACTGGCTTAGGTAGGCTCCCATGGTCTCAGGTCCAGTTTTTCTCTGCTCCATGCCGAAGCTTTTATTCTTTTCCTACAAGAAAACACAAACATGCCCTCGACCCCAAATTAGGGTCTTCTCCACTGTTTAGTGCATGGATGTCTCCATTTGACCTGAGCAATGGTTGCTCAAGTTCCATCATGCCAGAATCTGTCTGAAGCTCACTGGCATTCACATTATAAAATTTTTAAATGAGGAGTGTATTATTTGATGAGTCATATGGGGACTGGGGACATTATTCCCCCTTTTTTATTTTCTAAAAAAAAATTTTTTTGAACTGTTGAAGCTGGACCATAATAGTAGAAGGATTTGTCTACCCTCCTTGGTTGACTACCTAGGTAAATTGGGGTTACTACTTAAATTTTTTTTGTAGATGCCCATTAAAAAGGACATATCCATTAAATATTTCCCAAAAACTTCTGAAAATCACTCAAAGATTGTAAACTATACTGTGTCCAAATAACTTTTGAAAATTATTTGAAGTCTGTGAGCAGTCTTTCCCAATCTAACCTGTAGAGCTCTCACTAGCTGACAAGGCCTCATTTGCATCTTAAATTTTTCTGTAAAAACATTAACAGACTGGCTGGATGTTCCTTTTGTCTATATTTAAAGCAATCTAGGTAGCTTCTTAACTATTTTTGAAGGGATTTAAGTATCCTTTTAATCATATAAGCAGTTCACACTCATGCATTCACAATCACATTTCATACATACCGGTGTGGCCACACCATACATTCAGAACATACATGCATCTTTCAGTCATCCTTTTTCCCTAGGTCATGATTAGTCTGTTGCAATGAAGCTTCCTTAATTGAAATCTATGTAAAAGAACAACTCCAGCCAATCCTTGAACTAAAAGGGTTAAAAAGTCCTGTATGTTCTTTATCATTCCTCCATTTGAGCTACAGTCATGGGGTACAGCTGTACCTACTCCTTGTAACTCTGTAGATGTGAGGTGGAGAGGCCATGCTTTTGGCCAAAAGTTTTTAGAGATGACTCACAAAATAGAACTTAAAGGTAAACAAAATTTTCCATTCTATATACCTTTGTCTTTTTCTTTTTCTTTACTTAATACCAGTACCTTTTTACTGTTACAAATTTTTTTTTCACCCATTTTTTTTTTTTTTTTTTTTTAGTCAGGGTTTCTCTGTATTGTTTGAGGCTGTCAGTCCAGCCTGGCCTCGAACTCACAGAGATCTGCCTGCCTCTGCCTCCCAAGTGCTGGGATTAAAGGCGTGTGCCACCACCGCCCAGCTTGTTACCAATTTTTTTTTCTCTGTATTATTTGGAGGCTGTCTTGGAACTTGCTCTGTAAACCAGGCTGGCCTTGAACTCAAGAGATCTGCCTGCCTGTGTCTCCCGAGTACTGGGATTAAAGGCGTGTGCTGCCAACGCCCGGCTATTCACCCATTTTCAATCCAACTTTCAACCCAGGATATTCCCTCATGCAAAAAGCCTTAAGATTTACACAATCCACCCTCCAATTGAGGGCCATCTCTCAGGGTCCCCTTACTTTCCTGACCTTTGTCAGGCGAAGGCCTGGAGATTTAATCCGGTACCCCTAGCTTGGTACCCCTTTTTAACACATCCACATAGCCTTACTGGCTAGCCTTTTAGATCTCTCAGTTCCCCTTTACTTTCCTGACCTCAGTGGATCAGGCGAAAGACTGGAGATTTTTTATTTTATTTCTTATTTTACCCTTTTTTTTTCATTTCTTTTTCTTTTTTTTTTTCTTTTTTCTTTTCTTTTTTTTTTTTTTTTTTTTGAGACTGGGTTTCTCTCTATCCTTTTGGAGGCTGTCCTGGAACTTGCTCTATAGACCAGGATGGCCTCATTCCTTCCTATCTCTGCCTCCCGAGTGTTGGGATTAAAGGCGTATGCCACCAACACCCGGCTCTCTGAATATCATAGCAAACATCCTCCCAATCTGGGACATTTAAGCCTTCCCCAGTAATGAACCATGGGCTCCCTCGTTCAATCCATTTTAAAAAGCCTGCCATGGTTGTAGTCCCCTGTTTTTCAAGCAACTTTTTTACGTGATACTGTAATTTAAACTTCCAGGGACTATATCCCATTGTTTCTTTTCCTATTTTCCTCCATCTGTCCCTAGCTGGCAAAAAGGGACGACCCCGTCCACTTACCTCGCTTTCACGATCTCGGTAGGACCTCCAATTGTCGCGTCTGCTGCGCGGCCTGTGTCCGAGAACGTGCGGAGGGTGTCGGGGATTGACAACACAAAGACTCGTTCAACGATGTAAAGAAAACTTTAAGCAGGCTCCAAAAAGGTTCAAGAAAACTTCCTAAGAAAGGCTCCCACCAGAGAAGCTTCTGCTCTCTCCTCTCCCCTGGCTGGTTCTGCTCTGCCCCAGAAACTGATCTGGGCATGGCAGAAGAGGCGGTTAGTCTCTGGACAAGGTCGAGCTCAGGGTGGTTTCTGCAGGCAGGCCTTTTCCAGGAACTTAATGCCCCCAGGCATTGTATTGTTTTTAGTAAACATTGTCTTACAGCTGCCTACTCCCAGGCAGAAGGGGAAGTGGGTCTCTGCTCAAGGTCTGGTGTTCCCACAAGTATGGTTTCTTCAATTTGCCTGTGAATTTCAAGATTTCATTATTTTTTTCTGCTGAATAGTACTCCATTGTGTAAATGTACCATATTTTCTTTATCCATTTTTTTGCTGAGCGGCATCTAGGTTGCTTCCAGGTACTGGCTATTACAAATAGTACTGCTGTGAATATAGTTGAACACATGTCCTTGTCGTGTAAATGTGCATCCTTTGGGTGTATGCCTAAGAATGGAATTGATGGATCTTGAGATAGACTGATTCCCACTTTCCTTAGAAACCTCCCTACTGATTTCCAAGAGTGGATGTACATGTTTGCACTCCCACCAGGAATGGAGGAACATTCCCTTTCTCCACATCCTTTCCAGCATAAACTGATATTGGTGTTTTTTTATTGTAGCCATTCTGATAGGAGTCACTTGGTTTCTCAGAGTTGTTTTGATTTGCCTTTCCCTGATGGCTAAGGATGTTGAGGAATTTCTTAAGTGTTAGATTCCTCTATATTAAGAATTCTTGGTTTAGTTCTGTATCCCACATTTTAATTGAATTATTTGGTGTTTTGGTGAATAGCTTCTTGAGTTCTCTATCACATGTAGGGTTGGTGAAGATCTTTTCCCATTCTGTGGGATGCTGTTTGTCTTGTTGACTGTGTCTTTTGCCTTACAGAAATGTCTCAATTTCAGGAGGTCCCATTTATTACTTGTCAATCTCAGTGTTTATGTTACTGGTGTTATATTCAGGAAGAGGTCTCATTCAAGGGTACCACCCACTTTCTCTTCTAAGTTCAGTGTGGCAGGATATATGTTGAGGTCTTTGATCCATTTGGACTTAAGTTTTGTGCATGTCGACAGATATGGGTCTATCTGCAGTTTTCTACACACCAGCATTCAGTTATGCCAGCACCATTAGTTGAAGATGCTTTCTTTTCTTTTCATTGTATAATTTTAGCTTCTTTGACAAAAATTAGGTGTTCATGGGTGTGTGAGTTAATATCAGGGACTTCATTTCAATTCCATTGGTCTACTTATTTGTTTTTGTGCCAAGCTGTTTTCACTACCATAGTTCTATAGAAGAGCTTGAATTCAGATATAGTGATGCCTCCAGATCTTCCTTTATTGTTCAGAGTTGTCTCTGTTACCCTGGGTTTATTGTTTTTCCCTATAAAGTTGAGTATTTTCCTTTCAAGGTCTGTGAAGAATCATCCTTGGAATTTGATGGGGATTTCATTGAATATGTAGATTGCTTTTGGTAAGATTTCTATTTTTACTGTGTTATTCGTACCTATCCAACAGCATGGGAATTCTTTCCATTTTCTGGTATCTTCTTTGATTTCTTTTTTTAACCACTCAAAGTTCTTATCATACGTGTCTTTCACTTGTTTTTATAGTTACCCTAAGATATTTTATGTTGTTTGTGGCTATTATCAAGGGTGATGCCTCTCTGATTTCTCTCTCAGCCCCTTTGTATACAGCAGGGCTTCTGATTTTTTTGAGTTAATCTTGTATCCTGCCACTTTGCTGAAGTTGTTTATTAGCTGTAGGAGTTTCCTGGTAGAATTCTTCAGGTCACCTATGTAGACTGTCATATCATCTGCAAATAGCGAAAGTTTTACTTCTTAATTTCCAATTTGTTTCCCCATGATCTCCTTTTGTTTTCTTATTGATTTTGCAAGAACTTCGAATACAATATTTAAGAGATATTGAGAGAGTGGACAGCCTAGTCTTGTTCCTGATTTTAGAGGAATTACATTGAAATTCTCTCCACTTAGTTTGGTGTTGACAGTTGGTTTGCTATATATTGCCTTTACTATGTTTAGATATGCTCCTGTTATCCATGATCTCCCAAATACCTTTATCATGAAGTGGTGTTGAACTTTGTTGAAGGTTTTTTTCCAACATCTAGAGAGATGATCATTTAGTTTTCCTTTTTCAGTTTGTTTAGGTGGTAGATTACATTGATGGATTTTTTTTTTTTTTGGTTTTACGAGACAGGATTTCTCTGTAGTGGAGGCTGTAGGTCCAGCCTGGCCTCGAACTCACAGGGATCTGCCTGCCTCTGCCTCCCAAGTGCTGGGATTAAAGGCTTGCACCACCACCTCCCAGCACATTGATGGATTTTTGTATGTTAAACTGTCCCTACATCTCTGGGATGTAGCCCAGAGATAATTTTTCTGATGTGTTGTTAGATTCAATTAACCAGTAGTTTTTTAGGTTTTTTTTTGAGGTGTTTATTGTAGAAATTACTCACAAGAGAAACGGGCAACCCAGATTACTCGAGTATTTTTCCACCACGGAACTGGAAGCCGAAAAGGGGCAAGTGCTCTTCGATTTACCAGTATTTTATTAAGTATTTTTGTATTGATATTCATGGGGAAGATTGGTCTGTAGCTCTCTATCTTAGTTGTGTCTTTGTTTGGTTTGGGTACCAAAGTAATTGTAACTTGTATAAAGAGTTTGGTAATGATCCTTCTGCTTCTCTTGTGTGGAACAACTTGAGGAGTATTGGTGTTGGCTCTTCTTTAAATTTCTGTTAGAATTTTTCCCTGAAATTATCTGGCCCTGAGCTTTTTTTTTGTTGGGAGACTTTTGATGACTGCTTCTAGTGCATTAGGGGTTATAGGTATAATTAAATTGCTCATCTGTTCTTGGTTTAATTTTGGTAAGTGATATCTACCCATGAAAATGTCCATTTCTTTTAAATTTTCCAGTTTTGTGGAATACAGGTTTTGCAAGGTATGACCTGATGATTCTCTGGATATCCTCGGTGTCTTTTCGTTATGTTCCCCTTTTCATTTCTGATTTTGTTAATTTGCTTGTTTTCTCTGTGCCTTTTTGTTAGGTTGGATAAAGGTTTGTCTGTCTTGTTGATTTTCTCAAGGAACCAACTCTTTCTTTCATTGATTCTCTGTGTTGTTTTCTTTGTTTCTACTTTATTGATTTCAGCCCTCAATTTGATGATTTCTTGGGGTCTACTCCTCCTGGGTGAGTTTGCTTCTTTTTGTTCTAGAACTTTCAGGTGTGCTATTAATTGTCTACTGTGGCTATTCTCCAGTATCTTCATGTGGGCACTTAGTGCTATGAAATTTCCTCTTAGCATTGCTTTCAGAGTGTCCCATACATTTGGGTATGTTGTGCCTTCATTTTCAATGAATTCTAGGAAGTCTTTGATTTGTTTCTTTATTTCTTCCTCTATCCAGGAGTGATGCAGTTAAGCATTGTTCAATTTCCATCAGTTTGTAGGGCTTCTGCAATTTGTGCTGTGGCTGAATTCTAATTTTAAGTCATAGTGATCCGATAAAATACAGGGGTTATTCCAATTTTTTTTGTATTTGGTGAGGATCGTTTTATTACTGAGCATGTGGTCAATTTTAGAGAAGGTTCTATGTGTTGCTGAGAAGAAGTTATATTCTTTTACTTTTGGATGGAAAGTTCTAAAGATGTCTGTTAAAACCAATTGGGTCATAACTTCTGTAAGTTCCTTTGCTTCTTTGTTAAGTTTCTGTCTAATAGTCCTGTCCAGTGGTGATACTGGGGAATTGGTGTCTCCTACTACAGGTGTGTGGGGATTAATGTGTGATTTGAGTTTTAGTAATGTTTCCTTTATGAATGTGGGTTATTTTGTATTTGGGGCATAGATGTTAAGATTTGAGACTTCATCTTGATGGATTTTTCCTGTGATGAATATGAAATGACCTTTATGTCTTTTCATTAATTTTAATTTGAAGTCTAATTTTTTGGATTTTAGGATAGCTACACCAGCTTACTCCTTTGGGTCATTTGATTGGAAAATCTTTTCCTAACCCTTTAGTCTGAGATAACATCTGTCTTTGATGTTAGAGGTGTGGATTTTGTATGCAACAGAAGGACGGAGGATGTTATCTTTGTATGCTTTCTGTGTCTTTTTATAGGTGAGCTAAAACCATTGATGTTGGTGGATATTAATGAACATTGATTGTTGATTCTTGTTTGCTTTGGATGTGTTTTTAGTGGTGGTATTGTGTGTGAATTGTCCCATTTCTCTGGCTTTTGTTACAGTGGGATTATCTACTGCTTATGTTTTTGTAAGTGTAGTTGACTTCCTTGTGCTGGAATTTTCCTTGCAGTACTTTATGCATGGCTGAATTTGTGGGTGTGTATTGTGTAAATCTGATTTTGTCATGGAATATCTTGTTTTCTCCATCTATAGTGATTGCAAGTTATTCTGAGTATTTGCTGCTCTTAATATTCTTTCTTTATTCTTTATGTTTGTTGTTTTGATTATTGTGTAGCAAGAGGACTCTCTCTCTTTCTCTCTCTCTCTGTCTCTGTCTCTCTCTCTTTCTCTCTCTCTCTCTCTCTCTCTCTTTCTTTGGTTCAGTCTATTTGGTGTTCCATAAGCTTCTTGTACTTTCATAGCCATGTCCTTATTCATGTTGGGAAAGTTTCATTCTATGATTTTGTTGAATATATTTTCTGTGCCTTTGAGCTGGGCTTCTGTGCCTTGTTCTATATCTATTATTGTTAGGTTTGGTCTTTGCATGGTGTCCCATATTTCCTGGACATTTTGTGTTACAGATTGGGTATACTTAAGATACTCTTTGGTCAATGAATCTTTTTCCTCTAGTTTATCTTCACCACCCAAGATTCTCTCTTGCTTCTCTTGTATTCTGTATGCTTGCATCTGTAGTTCCTGAATATTTATCCAGCTGTTCTATTTCCAGCATTCCCTCAGTTTATGTTTTATTTATTTTCTCTGTTTCAGTTTTCAGGTCTGTTTGAATTGTTTCCTTCATCTATTTTACTGTTTTTTCTTTGCTTTCCTTGCTTTCTTTAAGAGATTTGTTGATTTCTTACATTTTTTAGTTTGTTCTTTCCTCTATTTCTTCCAATTATTGTTTGTATCTTTCTTCCGTTTCTTTAGGGGATTTTCTCATTTCCTCTTATAGGGAATATCATTTTCATAAAGTTGTTTTTAAGGTCATTCTCTTCTGCTTTATCTGCATTGGGATGTTCAGATCTTGCTGGTGTAGAATCCCTAGACTATGATGGTGTCATATAATTTTTTCTGTTGTTAAATGTGTTCTTATATTTTTGTCTTCCCACCTCTTCTTTCAGTGGGTACAGGTGATATCTATCCCTCTTCTGGTGGATATGGGTTCAAGGCTTTCTCCTCCCCTCACTCCTAGAGGGTCAGGGACAAGATAGGAATGGTGACCAATGTTGAATGCTTTGTTCTGCCTCCAGGTCCCTCTGGGGGATTTGGTGGCAGCAAGGATGTGATGGTCACAGGTCAGAGGACTCAAAGAGGAAAAGATTGACTGAAAGAGCCCCCAGAACTCATCTCTCTCCTTGGAGGGAGGAGGGTCAAGACCCATATGTGTTTCTTGTGGCTTTTGAAGTCTCACTCTTGAATGGATACTGTCCTTACCAGTCCAAAGGATAGAAATTATTTTGCTGTACTTATTTTTGTTAATTTTTGTCTGCATTTTTGCCTGTGTGTGTCTATTTGTTTATCTGCCTCCCTGCCTTCCTGTGTGTCTATGGTGTGTGTGTACTGCAGATGTTAAAAGTGGTCAGAGAACAACTTCTCAGAGTCTGTTCTCTTTATTCACATTCATGTGGATTCCAGTGGTAGCATTCAGGTAGCCAGACTTCTGTGGCAAGAGCCTTTAACATATGAGACATCTTGCCTACTTGGAGTGATCATTTCTATCCAAAGTATTTTCTTTCATACATGAGATTATGTGGTTGTTTTTGAGGTGTGTTGCCATTCTTATTGAAAATTTAATCTGTTTTCTCAGAAGTTTCCATTTTGATTGTCTCAGGGAAATGTACATTAATCTGAGGAAAGGTATTTCTCCTGTCTGTCTACCTACAAGGAGTGCCTGAGTCCCAGATCCCTCGCAGTCTATCGTTCTGGTGACAAGAAATGTCCAATCATAGTTCTCTCCCACAAAGAAAGTTCAAAACAATTCTTAATATCTGTAGGTCACAAGACCAAGGCATAATTTGTTTGCTATTAGTGACATGTTTTTCTTAAGAAAGAATGGATTTACAGGTCTGAAAGGAATGTGGTACAGTTAAATTCAAAGGTCAAGTATGTTTTTAAATTAAGAATGATGCAGTAATGTCGCACCTGCTGTGCAGCCTGCATCTGAGAATGTAGCGAGGTTGTCGGGATAGATGACACAGAGACGGGTCGGTTGCTTTAAGAAAAACTTTATGCTTCCCAAGTCAGCTTTAGGAGGAGATTCCAAGTCTGCTTAGGAGAGAGAAGTCTCCTCAAGAAAAAACGCTTCCCCTTTTTAAGGACTTCTGCCATCCATCTACATACAATTCTTTCCAGACTTCTCACCCTCCTGGCTGGTGGTTTAATCTCCAGCCCCAGAATCGGGGAGACACAGCAGCAGGGACAGGAAGAGGCATCTAGCCGTAGGGGTGTGAAAGTCATGGTATCTCAGTGAGAGAGCCCTTATCTGAGCCCTATCAAGAGCTTTATAGCACTGAATTGTTTTCAGTAAACATTACACAGCTGCCTGCTCCCAGGCCGAAGGGGAAGTGGGTTTCTGCTCAAAGTCTGGTGTCCCCACACAGTAACTGTTTTTGCTCTTCTCTTGGAAGCATCATTCTTTCTCAGAAAAGAGAAAGATATCTTCACATTAATTTTTATTATTGTGACAAAATTCTTTACTAACCACAGTAAGATAATTAAATTTGATCTTGGGGTGGAGGCATTCTTTTCTCTTCCCATGTCCCCTTCATTATCCCTTAAGTTCTCTCGCTGTGTGTGTATGTTTGTGTAAATGTGGAAGGTGTGTATGACATAGGTATGTGTATGTGTTTGGCATATGTATGTGTGTGTGGTATATGTATGTGTTCATGTCTGTGCACACATGAACATACTTATGTATGTGCAGAGGCCAAATAAATGTACTGGGGAGCTTCCTGTATCACTCTATGCTTTAATTCCTTTGAAGCAGGATCTCTCGCAGATTCTGAGACTCCTCTTTTTCTGCTACACACACACACAAGTCAGCCCCAGTCCTTTTATTTGCACTGCTTCCCGCCACGCTGGGTTTACACATGTTCAGCCATGCTTGTCATGCTGGTGATAAGGATTTGAATTCAGGTCCTCATACCTGCATACTCAGTACTCATACTCACTGACCTGTCTCTTCACTCTATTTATTACCATGTTTTTATCCTGCCTCACAAACGTTACCTGTCACATGCATGATGGCATGTTGATCACATTAGTTATGTTGGCCCTAAACAAGACTCGTTCCTTATTAACATTTATCTGATAGCCACTAGCTGCTGCATGTCAGTGAGTCTCAAGATATTTTGTTTTCTCAATTAGAAACTTGTAAACAGAATGACAGTAATACTATTTGACATTAAAATGTAGCAAGTATGATGACTAAAATGGCAGTAATTATAAATAATGTGTAGCTGGATTAAGCAACAGAGAACTCTGCTTCAGGCTGAGGGAACTTATAAGATCAGGATAATATTAGCACAGACATTCTGAAAGAACATGAGAGCCATGTGGACCTTGAAGAAACACTTCCAGAGGACTGGAGTACTGTGCCCCAGAGCATCACCACCATCTATGTTCATGGTACATGACAGCGTCTTCTAACTTCCATGTTCACTGCACCTACATATTATACATTTATTCATGTATGTGTATACATACACATACATAATTGCAAGCAAATGTAAACATTAAGAAGGAAGAATGCCCACCCATTGTGACACACACTGATAATACATCTGACTGTGGCAAATCACATCTTTGCATAATGGGAAGGTTATGGATAGAGCCTGCAGAAATGTACAATATAGACTTATTGTTGCATAGAAACATTACTCATTATTGAGAAGAGCACATGTTACAAAATCCTAATCAGTCAGAAGAAACCAAACACTGATTTTTTAAAATTACTATATAAAAACAAGGTACCTAGACTGGACTGAAGGCCTAGTAGGTAAAGTATTTATTTCTCTAGCATGAGGCTATAAATTTAGAACCCCAAAACCAGACACACAAAAAAAGCTAGCTATGGTTCCACACGCCTATAACTTAGTAGTGTGGAGACAGGATGATAGTTGGAGAATCATTCCTTTAGCTTCAAGTTCACTGAGAGACCAGTCCCAAGAGATAAAATGCCAGTGATAGAGAAGGATACTCATGTCCTCCTCAGCCTTTCTCACACTGACCTCCTCCACACATGCACTTATACCATGCTCACACACTTACATACACAAGCAAGGACAGGGTAATTCATAAACATCTATTTAAAGAGCTCCTCAAATTTTGTATGAATTCATGACGTGAATACACACACACACACACACGAAGATTAAAACAATATCAGTTGAATTTCATTCGCAGTCTAAAAAATGTAAACACCAAAAAGGTTTACGTTTAGGCCATGCTTTCTGGGTTAGCTTCTAGCTATCTTCGTAGCAATCATTGGTTCTAGAGGTTATAATTTCATTTATTTTTAGCATCTTCCACTTGAGTAAATATACTAGGCATTCAGTAAGATACTTCACTTCATTTGCTTTTTTTCTCCTGCCTAAAATAGTTCTCTACAAATAAGAAGTTCTCTATAAGCTGGGCATTGTGGTTCCTGCTTACTGCAGTCCCAAACTGGGGAGGTTGAGGAAGAAAGATGGTGAGTTCAAGCCCAACCTGGTTTGCACAGCAAGAGGCTGTTTTAAAAATAACAGTAACAGCTGGACACTGGTGGAGCATGCCTATAATCCCAACACTCAAGAAGCAGAGGCAGGAGAATCTCTATTACTTTCAGGCCAGCCTGATCTACAGAGGGAGTTCCAAGAAAGCCAGAGCTGTTACATAGAGAAATCTTGTCTTGAAAAACCCAAACCAAAAAACTCCCCCCACCTCCAAAAACAAAAAAGAAAAGCAACAATAAAATGCAGTAGCCCAAAAATATGGAACTAAACAAACAAAAAGTATTTAATTATTCAATGAATATTAGTTGAACAAATAAATGAATGGATCCATATAAAATATTTGAATGAATTTTCATATAGGAAAAAGTAACGAACTTTTAAGAAAAGTAAATTATAATTTCTTTCTTTTTTTTTTTTTACGAGACAGGGTTTCTCTCTATTGTTTTGGAGGCTGTCGGTCCAGCTCGGCCTCAAACTCACAGAGATCCGCCTGCCTTTGCCTGCCTCTGCCTCCCGAGTGCTGGGATTAAAGGAGTGTGCCACCACTACCCGGCCGTAAATTATAATTTCTAAAGAATTGTTTTATTCTTTGTGTGTGTGTGTGTGTGTGTGTGTGTGTGTGTGTGTGTGTGTATTATTTATATGTATATGTACTGGGAATAGAACTCTGGCCTTCTGAATGTATAGCAAATACTCATAGTGACTATTTCATCTCATCATCCCCCTAAAGCATAATTTGGGATAACACTAATTATCCTATATTAAGAGTCACATTATTTGGAGGCTGAGGCCTAAGTATTACTATAACTTGAAACTCAGCCTTGCTTACACGGCAATTTCCAGACCAGACAATGCTACTAAGTGAGAGTGTCTGGGAGGCAGGCAGGTGGATAGGCAGGTAGGTAGGCAGGCAGGCATGTGTAGTTTATAGCCGTTGGAACCATTTCCATAGTAAAATGGTAGAAGAAGAATTATTCTCTAAATAAATCAGCTAAAATGTTTTTGAAAACATTTGAGTAATGTTCATTGGGAGAGAACCACATGCCTTTAAGGAAAATCCATTCCTTTTTAAGATTGAAATTTTCAATAAAACAGTAATATTATTGATGTTTCTATTAAGGAGAATTGTAACAGCAAAATCCACCAAGAAGCCCAACAAAGAGAGAAGCAAAGCTGCTTACTTATAGTAGCTGGCATCATCTGCTCGTGTAATGGATTGTGTCCTGCTTTGATCTTCTCTGGGTGTGTGCTGTGCTACTGAGCTATCACCCACCCTTGAGCACTCTCTATGCGCTTGCTTTGATAAGAGAGGTAGCATTATCAGCATGTGGCATTAGACAAGAATTACCTCTCTTTATTTTCCTGTTAGGATCAACATGGTGTTACAGTTACTAAATCATTAGTTTCTTGACCTGTTGATTTGATAAAATGCCTGACCAAACCTACTTGAGGAAAGGACTGTTTTGGGTTCTTGGTTAGCTTACAGTCCATCATGGTGGGCAAGTTAAATCAGCAAGAGCTTGAAGTAGCTGTTCCCTTTGTAACCATATTCAAGAAAGGAAAAAGAAAGTTGGATGCACTCTTATTTTGCTAATCATTTCCCTTTCTCCATTTTAAAAATCCAAGACTTTATTCTAGAGATGACGCTACCCACTCTTTTTTTGTTTTTTTTTTGTTTTTTTTACTACTTTAATTTTATTTTATTTTTTATTTTATTTTCCAGTTTAAATTTAGATAAGAAACAAGGTTGCTTCACAAGTCAGTTCCAGGTCCCTCTCCCTTTCCCTCCCCTCCTCCTGTGTCCTCCCCCCAACCCCCCCCCCCGTTATCCCTTCATTTCCCCAGGGAGGGTGAGGCCCTCCATGGGGGTGTCCATAGTCTGTCATTTCATATAGGGCAGGGCCTAGACCCTTCCCCAAGAGTTCAGGGTGAGAGTGCACCTCACATTGTTCTATGGGAGTCCAAAGTCCGTGTGTATACTTGGGATGGGTACTGATCTGCTGCCCAAGGCTCAATAGATTCCCTAGGCCTCCTCACTGACACCCAGATTCAGGGGGTCTTGATCACTCCCATGCTGGATTCCCAGGCTGATGCCTGGGATTCAACGGCCATACCACCCTGAATGTGCCCGATCTCGTCTGATCTCGGAAGCTAAGCAGGGTCGGGCCTGGTTAGTACTTGGATGGTAGACGCTACCCACTCTTAAGGTAGATATTTCTATGTCAGATTAATCAGTTCACTTTGTCACTGGCTTATCCAGGGACCCATATCCAAGGAGATTCTATTTTCTGTTAGGTTGACAATGAAAAAAATCTATCATCTGCATTAATGCTTAACCTAGCTAAGCAATAGTATCTTTAGTGCCTTGGGCATTAGACTTGGAACTCTAATGTGCTAGTAAAGGACAGGATCATATAAAATTAAAAAGAATGATCACATACTCATAAGGAAAACCAAAGTGTTCATCTATGCTTTGTTGTTTCAGTTAGTTTGAACAAGGACTTAAATGAATTCTGAGGACACATACATAGCTCAGAATTAAAACTATGACAACTAAAGTACATTCTTCTAACATAAGTGCAAGCAAGCAAACTATTACTCAAGGAAACCAAAGCAATGTACTTAATACAACTGGACTTTGATGTGAAATAGAACGGGACAATACAAGCTTGAATCATCTATTTGCATGAATCTGGATATGAACTGCCAACAATGATTTCTGTACTAACTGTCTCCTTTTATTCTTGTGAGAACCAACATCCTGACATATTCTTGGCTTCATCTGTTTCTCCCCTCTTGCTTAAGCACATGTCCTGGTAAGACCCTCACCTGTCTTACTTTTGACCTAGTTTAGTTTCAACCCAGCTGAACAATAGAACTTAGCTCTGGGACACCATGTCATGCATGCCAAAGCAACCTCCTAGCCAAATCTTAACTGATGTCCTATGAGGTACTGGACATGGTTTAGCAGTTGAGAGAACTTATTGTTCTTATAAAGGACCTAAGTTTAGCACCTAAGACCAATGTTGAGTAGCTCCAGGGGATCTGGTAGTCTCTGAACTCTGCAGGCATCTGCATTTACATGGTTCACGTAAACTCAAGCAGGCACATACACATAAACATTAATTCCTGAAAAGTAACAATTTAGAAACTGAACATATATATGCACATAATAAAAATTAATGATAAAGAGGCCATAGATTTGAAGGAGAGTGGGGAGAATATATGGGAGCTTTTAGAATGAGGAAAGGGAGGAGTTAATGTTGCAATTGTGCTATAATCTCAAAATTAAGACAAAAATAACAGAAATGGAAAGAACTAGACTCTTTTGGAAAGGAAACAGAGACCTTGGTAACTTACAATTAATGTCCTAACAAACTGACAAACCCAACAAAATTATGCTGATGTCATCATGAGACAGTAAGCTACAGATCCTCCTGTCAGATTATAGCATTTGACATGATGCTGTGATAGTAAATATTAAGGCACTCACAGAGGTTAGATGAAAATAGAATAACTTTGGATATATTAAGTTATACTAGTATCTATGGTAAAATAAATACTCCAGTCCACTGCTAGTGGGAGTGCAAACTCATACAGCCTTTTTGGAAATCAGTATGACAGTTCCTCAGGAAAATGGGAATCAGTCTACCACAAGATCCAGCAATCCCACTCTTAGGCATATACCCAAAAGATGCACATTCATACATCAAGGACATCTGTTAAACCATGTTCATGGCAGCATTATTGGTAATAGCCAGAACCTGGAAGCAACCAAATGTCCCTCAACTGAACAATGCATGGAGAAAATGTGGTGCATTTACACAATGGAGTACTACTCAGCAGGGGGAGAAAAACAATAGCATCTTGAAATTCACAGGCAAATGGATGGAACTAAATGAAACCATCCTGAATGAGGTAACCCAGTTACAAAAAGACAAAAATGGTATGTACTCACTCATATATGGATTTTAGACATAGATCAAAGGAGTACCAGCCTACAATCCACACTGCCAGAGAAGCTAGGAAACAAGGAGGACCCTAAGAGAGACAGACATACATAGTCCCACAGAGAAGTGGAAAGGGATAAAATCCCCTGAGTTAATTGAGAGCATTGGGAGAGGGGAGAGGGAGAAAGAAAGAGAAGGAGAGAGGAGGACAGGAGAGAGCAGGAAGTTTGAGTCAGGGGAAGAATAGAGGAAAGCAAGAAAAGAGATACCATAATAGAGGGAACCATTATAGGTTTCAAGAGAAATCTGGCACTAAGGAAATGTACAGAGATCTACAAGGTTGATGCCAACTAATAATTTAAGCAACAATCAAGAGGCTACCTTAAATGCCCTTCTCTGATAATGAAGTGATGACTACTTTATATGCCATCCTCGAGCTTTCATCCAGTAACTGATGGAAGCAGAGTCTTCTAGGCTGGAATAATGGACCCTTTGTAAGTCAGACACAGTGGAATGAGTTCTTTTCCCCAAGTCTCAAGGACTATGCATTAATAACAGAAAAAAATATAACAGTTCAGGACATTGACATGCAGGCCGTGGAATTTAAATGTAAAGCCTTGGTTTGAAACAAAACAAAAACAAAAGAACAAAGCTGTAAATCAACACAATGCAATCAAAAGGAAACTTTCTCAGTAAGACTCTGACAACAGGGTTATTATCAACCATATAATTATGTTACCTTTAATTATTTATTTTTAATTTACTTGTTGTCTTTTTTGTTTTGTCATGTTTGCCGATATATTGTTGGAGAAAGTAAGGCCAAAATGAAATAAAAGATAGTATAATATAGAGTTGATAACTTGTTCTTGTGACTATATAACAAATATTCTATAATCAATGATGAAAAATTAAAACTACCCATGAGAGCTTAAAAAGATAAAATTTCAAACAATGTTTGTCTGGCAAGAAGTTAAATTTGTGTACTATCTTAGTTAGGGTTCCTATTGTTATGATAAAATAGCACAACTAAAAGCAATGTGGGAAGAAAAGGGTTCATTTCATCTCATAGTTCCATATCATGGTCCATCATGAAAGGAAGTCAGGGCAACAACTCAAGGTAGGAACCTTGAGACAAAAACAGATGCAGAAGTCATGGAGGAATTATCTTTACTGGCTGGCTTTCATGGCTTGTTTACCCTGCTTTCTTATACAACTCTTCCCAATGATTCTCGCTCATAGTAAGTTGTGAAAAACAAGGTAAGACATGTAGCCATATGTAATCCAGTGAGGCACTCTACATCACCATATCACAGAGACACATCACGTAGATGTTTATTGCTGAACTATTAACAATAGGTAATTATAGAACGAAGCTCATTGTATATCATAGATGACTGGATGAGGAAAACCTGTTATTATGGAAACAAGGGTTTCCTTTTGGTGTTATTAATCCCAAAAGAATTTAAAAATGAACTAAGAAGGTTCATGGACAAGTTTATTGAAGTTTGATAGAACACTAGAACAGGGTAGTTATTACTCTTGGCACTTGTTGGAAGAAGGTTTGTAGAAAAGAAAACAGAAAGTTGTGGTTTTACAGTTAGGGTCTAAGGAGGCTAGCAGGTTCTGCAGTGGAGTTTGGCAAGCAGCTGGATGGCAGAAGTGAGGAGGGCAGAGCCTTAGAGGATGAGTAAGAAGGCCCAGAGCCTCGGGAAAAATATACCAACTATGTGGCCAGTGTCTCAAAGAAAAGGATGGTAACCTGGAAAAGGAGAGACTATGCTGCTCCTTTGTTAAGAATCTGCAAACATCTGATAGAGGGAACCAGGTTCTGGGGAGAAAAAGTTCATTATCTCATTGAAAGGGTGATTATTTCTCTCTTCTATCCATTATTTGACTCTTTACCCAATGCCCGGGCCTCAACAAATCCTAGATACCTATATTTCTTCATTTGGTATTTAAGCCCTAAAGAAGCTCTTCCCATCCTTGGGAAAGGGATTCAAAGCCCATGTGGGAAGGATCCCCAATGACCTTCAAGCCAACTAATAATGTTCAGCTACCTATAACACACACACACACATGGTACTTGCACAGCTGTAAATAAAATTGAGGACTTGATATTTGGAAACAAATAGAAGGAAATAGAGATCATTATATTCAACAAAATAAGGCAGATGCAGAAAGACAAGTAGAATGTTTATTTTCATATATAGAGTGTAGAATTTCTCTGTGTGTGCACGTGTTTGTATGAGTGTGTTGTGTGTTAGTGTGTATGTGCACACGTATGTTTGCATATATGTATGCCTGTATGCATTCGAGTGTGTATATGTTTCTGTGCATGTACATGGGTATATGGAAATGCTCACATATCCACCTCTGTGTGTGTGTGTGACAGAGAGAGAGAGAGAGAGAGACAGAGAGAGAGACAGACAGACAGAGAGAGAGAGAGACAGAGAGAGAGAGAGAGAGAGAGAGAGAGAGAGAGAGAGAGAGACTGAGGTAGAAAAGACAATAAAAGGGAAGGAATAGATCCGAAAGCAGAACAGAAGAGGAAGAGGTAACAAATACATTTGACATGCAACAAGAAAGGGGGAGAAAATATTTGGGAGGAGAAAAGAAGACTAGAAAGCAAAGTGAAGAGGGGCTGTTGGAGAAGAAAATCTAGAGAAAACATAATGATATGTATTATGAAAATTCCACAAAGAACCATTACTTTGCTAATATTCAAAATTTTTCTTTTAAACTATGTGCTTTGTTCTTTAAGAGATTTCTAATGAAGAAGCTTCCTTTTGAATATAAAAACAATGCCAAAATTTCAATGAACACACTGAAGCAGTTTATCACTCTCCAAGTTTTACATATGAAAATATACCTCTTTGAAAGTATCTGCTACTTGTCTTCCAACTTCATTATGTAATACTTTATTTGTAGGGTTATTACAAAATTATATGAATACTATTCTATTTGAAAGAAATTACTTAATTAAAAATATCTTATTGGAAAATGCTGAAAAATGAGAAAGTATGAGTAGCTGCCGAGATCTAGGTACCATGGCAACTATGATTGTTAGATAGTTTCTCAGTCATAGCCAATGAAATATTGGGTTTGAAAACTAGTTCATTTTAAGTTATGAAGGAAAACATATTATTATATAACCAACGGTAATAAAAACTAAGATACTGTATATAATACTCATGTTTTATGTAGGTAAACATTGAGTAAGGATTTTTTAAAATAAACTATGAAGTCTGTAAGGGAGTATATGTCTATGTGTGTATTTACATGGGAATGGACATTCATTAAATTACTGAAGGTTTAAATTTAGTTTTGTCTTAGGTACATTTCCTTTTCCTGTGAAAATTTTTCTGACAAGGGTAATTTAAGGTGAAAGAGTTTAGTTTTGGATCATAGGTCCAAGGAGATGCAGTCCTTTAAAGCAAGAAAGGCATGATAGCAGAAGTGGGAGGTTGACGAGTGCATGTAGCCCCAGCAGGTGAAGAGTGGTGCTAGGTTACCAAACCTTGTGGCCGACTCTCAGTGATCCAATTCCTCCAGCAAGAATCCACCTTCTAAAGGTTTACGACCTTCCAAACAGCAACTTCTGCTGGGGATCAAGTTTCCAAACATATGAGTAGGTGGAAGATATTTCACATTAAAAGTACATGTGATGTTCCCATCTTTTTAGTGTGCCTAGTCCAAGCTAGGAGAATTTAAGTCCACTTCTTGAAGTTACTGTTTGTCAGTAGCAGTGTTCAACTGACAATACAGATTATCTCTCTGTTGTTTTTCTGTGCCATCTTCAGTGTTATTACCATAAAATTTATTTACAGATGGTTTTATTGTTATGTACGTGAGAATTCTATTATACCTGACCTTAAAAGAGTTGAACTGATGGCTTTTCACAGGAATACGGCACTCTTTTTGTTTAATGGGTACAATGTTGTATGGCAACTTTCAATGATGCCTTGACAGTGTTATAGGAATTCAATTTAAAGCATTTACTTTCATAGGGACAGTGGTCATCCAACTCTGTGTTAGTCACTTGTCTCATTGCTATGAAAAAAATACTAACAAGATAAACTTGAGGAAGAAAGGTTTTTTTCCCCATAGCTTGAGTATATAGACTACCATGAAAAGGAAGGCTTGGTGGCAAGAACATTAAGCAGATGATCACATTGTTTCAGTGGTAAGGAAACAGAGAAGTTAATGATGATATTCCACTCCTTCCTTCCTTCCCATCCTTCTCCTAAGTTAAGTTACCATGTTTCATTGTGTGTGTGTGTGTGTGTATGAGAGAGAGAGAGAGAGAGAGAGAGAGAGACAGAGTGAGAGAGAGAGAGAGAGTATGTGTGTGTGAGAGAGAGGGGGGAGGGGAGAGAGAGACAGGCAGAGACAGAGAGAGAGACAGAGAGAGAGAGAGAACACATATGCTATGAGACAGGGGCAAAATTGGGTACACAATATATGGGAGGCAGTTTTCTTCTACTGCCATATGAGAACCAGGTACTGAACCTAGGTAGTCTTGGTTGGCAGCAAGAGCCTTTTCCTACTTGATTGTCTGGTTGGTCCAGCTTTCTTATTTTCATTCTGTCTATGATCCCAAGTCCATAGCTTGGTGCTGCTCATATCTGGGATGAGTCTTTCCTCTTCTATTAGGCTATGCAAGGAAGTTACTCAAAGATATGCCTATATGTTTGTCTCCTATATGACTTCCAATGCTAAGTTTATGTTTATAATTTAAAAATTTTTTTATTCATATTAATGCTTTGCATTTATGTACATCTGTGTAGCACATGCATGCCCGGTGCCTGAGGAAGTGGTGAACCTCCATGTAGGATCTGGGAATTGACCCTGGGTTCTTTGCAAGAACAATAAGTGCTCGTAACCACTGAGCCAACTCTCCAGCCTCAATACTAATTTTATAATTAATTAAAACCATCACACTATCATCCATTTGACTTTTCATTTCCACCTTGATGTGCTTGAATAAACTTGGTTCATTAGGAGTAAGATTATTCCTGTAAACTATCTCCTTGTGGGCTTGGATGCTCAAGACCACATCTCCTAGTGATGGAGTTCTGGGCATGAGTAGAAACACTCTTCCTGAGTGCTCTCTAGATTCCTATCAGTTCCTTCTTGTCTGTAATTTCTATATCTATGAACTTTCTTTGATGTACCATGTAGGCATTCCCCTGTTATTTTCATGGGTTAACATTCATCTTTCTGTATAAATACAATGATTAGAAATAATGATCACTATAAATTCATATAATATTCATCAGTAATATGAAAAATAAGTATGTTTCAAATGAATCAGACATGCTTATTATGTAGGCAAGGTGTTCCATGTAATTACAATAATTACCAAAGAACAAATTACGTATGAATAAATGCTGTACTTGTTATTCCTTTGTATATACAGCTGGAAGAATTTTTGCTTTAGGCTAACATTTTGGAGAGATCTCTTAAAGGAATATGCTAGACACTTAAAGTGATATAGCTGGACACTTGACAATATGTACAATTACACACTTATGTGCTATTACACCACAACTCTCACACACAAAAGTAAAAATATTGAACTTAATATTAAAGTAAAAAACAACACACATGAATTTCCCAATAATCTGTCACTATAAAAGCTTCCAACACAGTTGAGATAAAAGAGAACATTTTCAACAAATGCAACTAATGCCTTCCACATTGGTAAAGATAGAATATGTGCCATCATAATCTGTACTGACACAAGAGTGCTCTTGCTTCTTCTGTTCAAAATCAATTTGGAGGATATAGCTATTCTCCAATCTAATTTTGGAGGGAAGAGAAAAACTGTTAACTGCATGCAAATTGAAATTGAAATGTAAAATTATTATAATTCATAGCTGATAAGATTCTTTTTGCACAAAATACAAAAGAAAGCATATTGAAATTACTTGATTTTTCTAAATGAATCTTCCAGTGTCAAGAAACAAAATCAGCTTAAAAGTGAATCACGCTCTGCATTTTGGTAGCAAAGGATCTGAAAATTAAGTTATGAAAAATAGTAACTTGTTTAGGAACAAGATTAGATAAATGAGAACAAAATTTGAGGTCAAAGTTACAATGGATTGCTGTGACAGATTAAAAGGTTTTTCCAAATTTGAGAATTGTGCCATATTCATTGATTGTAACATTTTAAATTGTTAAAATGTTGGTTGTATCATAATTGATCTATACGGTTAGTTCAAATTCAATCAAAATTTCATTTTGGGAGACAGAAATTGATAAATTGACCTGAAAGTTATGTGAAGATTCAAAGGTATAAAGTAGCCAATATAATTTTTACATAGAAGAAAGAAACTGGAAAAATTACCTTAAATCATATTAAAAATTATTCCAAAGTTATAGTCATCAAGATGTTTGTAAACTAGACCTATAAATCAGTAAAACTGAATTCTAAGTACAGAATAAACTAGGTTTACAAAGTCAACATAGTAAGAGATACTGAGAAGGTAAAAGTATTTCAGTAAGTTTTCATAAGATAATAACTTGGGTATCCACTTGCAAAACTATAGATTTGGACCCTTTTAACACATTTTAAGAGAATAATTAAATGGGGAGTTTGCTGTCAGATTGTGTCTCCCAGAAATTTCAAAATCTACACTAAAGTTGAAGTGGCATGGCTGCCTGAATACGATCCGAACAAGGATGATGCCAGCAGACATGCTAATGTGAATGTGTGAAATCCCACATTGCCTCAACCCTACATAATGATAAAGGATAACTGAAGGATGCTGAGATATTGACAAACAGGCATCCCTAGTCGACTGTACACAAATTGGTTATCAAATACAAAATGGGCAGCCCTGAAACACATACATACCATTATATGGACTGAGCAGCTTGTACTAATACGTTAGGAATGTTTCAAACTACCATATTGCCCTCCCTGGACTCCACAAGTTTGTAACAACATAATACATTAAAATGCATTTAGTTCAATTCCAGAAGATCCCATAGTCTTTCTGTTTCAGCAGTTGTAGTAGTTTGAATGTAATTAGCTCCCATAAGGTCATTAGGAGTGGCACTATAAGGACATATGCTTTATTGGAGTAGGTATGGCCTTACTACAGGAAGTGTGTCACTGTGCATGCAGGCTTTGGGGTCTCCAATGCTTAAGATACTGACCAGTGTCTCAGTTCACTTCCTGTTTCTTGTCAATAAAAGATGTAGAACTCTCGACTCCTTCTCCAGTACCATGTCAGCCTGCATTGTACTCTGTCCTACCCTGATGATAATGGACTGAACCTCTGAAATGTAGCACACTAATTCAAATGTTTTCCTTTAAAAGAGATGCCATGGCCATGGTGTCTCTTCACAGCAATAGAAGCTCTAAGACAGAAGTAGGTATCAGAGACTTATTGATATATGACCATGCTTGTATTTGAAGGAATATGGACCTCAGGGCTGTGGATTTAAAAAACAGTTGAATGTTCAAAGTATTGAACAAATGGGTCATAGTATTGGGAATATAGAAGACAGTAGTGCTGAGTGTGATTTGAACTGTGGGTGCCTGGATCAAAGGACATGATTTTTCAGAGGGATATATTTTGCAGAAGTGTCTAGGAGAAGATGGGGAGTTAGGGAGTAGATATGATCAAATGCATTCTGTGTATATGTATGAAATTCCTAAGAATAGAATTTTAAAAATATTTGATACTGAAAGTGTGACGTTACACAGATTCCACTCCAAACACACGCTCTAAATGTATAGAAGTTCACTGAGTTGTATAGACTTTGGGGTTTAGTTAATTTTGATGTGTGATGTTTTTATTTACTTTCAAAACATTTTTGTTTGTTTCTTAGTTTGATGTTTGAGATCTGGTTTCTCTGAGTCTCTGTATAACAGCCCTAGCTGCCCTGGAATTCACAAGTGCCTTTAATCCTAGAATTTGGGAAACAGAGACAGATAGATCTTGGTGAGTTCAAGCTTAGCCTGGTCTACAGAGTGAATACCAGAACAGCTAGTGCTGTTATACTGAGAACCCCTGTTTTGAAATTACCCCTCCCCCAATTGATAGGTTCCTATAAATAACCTTAATATTTATCAGTTGATCCCCCAATTCTACTTCTAGGCAAACATCCATTTAAAATATGGTATACAGTTATAAAAAACTGATGCTAAATTTTTATTGAAGTCTTATTTGCATAACCAAAAGAGTATGGATAATCCCAAAATCTATCTTTTGGGGAAATTGTTAAAATGTGTATGTCTGACATCCTATAGAGATATAAGTATCTCTCTGTCTCTGTCTCTCTCTGTCTCTCTGTCTCTCTCTCTATATATATATGTGTGTGTATACATATATGTATATGTACATATATACATATATTTGTGTGTGCATATATGTGTGTGCACATATTATAAATTGTGAATAGAAGGAATTAACAGAAGATATTGTCTATACAATATAGATAACTCCAAAGTTTTTTCCCAGTAAAAGAAGCAATAAGATTCCTTTCATTTGAAATGTACTATAAAAGGAAAACATTCTTGAGAAAATGAGTAGATTCACATTGGGACCTGAGCAGAGATTGAAGGCACATAAGACTATTTGCAAGGTTGATGTAAATGAATTAACAGTGGATTAGTCTCATGATGGCCCAACTCTGAGCTTGTTAACAATAATTGAATTTCACAGATGTGATATGTGAATTTTAGGGTATGTGCAATGCAGCCACAGACAGGGAAGAGAGGAGAAGCAAAACCTTGTCCATGTGCAGTCTCAGCCTCTCAGGGTGATGGAACCACATTTTCCATAATGTAATTATTTATATCATGTCAAAAAGAAAACAGTTTGGGAGCTGAGGATATGGTTCAGTTGGTAAGATGCCTATGTTGCAAACATGGGAATCTGAGTTCTGATTCCTAACAACCACATGCCTGAAACCACAGTACTTGCAAGAAAGAAACATGAGGATCTCTGGGGTTCACTGGCCAGCAAATCTACCCAAATCAGTGGGTTCCAGGTTCACTGAGAACCTTGATCTCAAAAATAATATTGAGTGATTAAGGAAAACACCCAGTGATTAGCTTACACACACACACACACACACACACACACACACACGTACAAACATGCACACACACTCACACTGAGAGAGAAAGAGACACACACAGAGATTTCTTTAGGATCAACTCTGGTTTGGTTCAGTTTGATTTAAAACCACAGACAGCTACATTTACAAATCATGTTTACTTGAGAAAAGGTAGTTAAAGTGTCTTTTTTGATAGAAGAGAGAAACATGTATAAAGTTCTACTTAGTGAGAAAAATTTTCAACAGTTTCTTAGTATTTAAAAAAACTCACCTGTCATTGTGTGCGTGTGTGTGTGTGTGGATGGGGGTGTGTGTATTGCATTTTGCAACATCATGTGTATGGAGCTTATGGACAACTTTTAGGCATTGGTTCTCTTTCCATCATCTGGGTGGTTATGACTAAACTCAGGACAACAGTGTTGGCAGCAAATGGCCCTGAGAGCTGAAGCATCTCACCTGCCATATCTTTCTATTTTTAATATTTAACAAAGTAGTGAAGTGAAAAATATCATGGTAGAAGAATTGATTTTCAAGTGACAACTGCCTAAATATTGATTGAGTACTCAAGACTTTACTATATGTGCATAACCAAGCGCTCAAATGATGCCTTAATTTACATGCACATTGTGAGTGCAGTTAACATAGGGAAATCCAATTTAAAGAAATCATCATACAAATAATCAGAAAAAGGAAATACATTTTTAGTTAAGAAGATGCATTCACACTAAGAATGCATTCATTGCATGGTGAAGTCATGTTCACAAGTTGTGTGGATATTACACAGGCATGCATTTTCATTGAATACATAGCAGAAAGATCACATTAAAATAAAAATGAAGCATAGAAAAGAGACACAAGTCTTACTTTCCTATTGCTGCGATTAAATACCCTGGCAATATAACTTAAGGGAGAAAGGAATACTTGAGCTCACAGAGCAAGAGGCCTACAGTTTGCTGTGATGTGGAAGACATGGCAGCCGGCAGGGAAGGCACTTCAGCTGGGACAGAGGCTGGATGGTCACACTGCACCCAAAATTCCTCACTCAGGAAGCAGAGAAGATGCCTTTGCTCAGCTGCCTTTCTCCACCCACATAGTCCAAGATCTCAACCAGAGCCTTGCCTATAATTAAGATGGGTCTTCTCTTATCACTTATCACAGGCACGTCCAGTGGCTTATATCCCAGGCAAGCTGATAATTAACACTAACCTACTAACCGTCATACACTAGTAATATAAGATACTTTGTTTATATTTTTCTGGGCTGTCCTCCAACCACAGGGATTATTAACCTAATGAAAAAATTCTTGATTTTTACCTGTATTTTAGCAGCAAAAGTGGAGAGAGTGCGGCACCATGCTTCCTGTGTGATAGAGGTTAGCAGTTGACGAGCACATTGAAAGGAACTAGCATCATTTAGCATTTTTTTACATCTTGTTTTAGATTTTCTGAAAATCAATTGGTAGTTTAGGTGGACAATTTTCTATGTGTAGGATAAGTTTTTTTATAAGTGTGACTTAATTGATATTAGTGCAAATTCTTTCATTTATTTATTATTAAATTTGCCTTGGTCATTTTAAATCCACTTCTCTTAGCCCTATACTATGTTTATGCTCATAAATGGTATAAACAGTTTTTGATTTAGTATCATGTCTATAATTGATTTGCATATTAGTATATGCTAGGTGTAGTGGTAAACACCCGTAACTCCAGGTCTTGCCAAGTAGAGGTGGGACCTCAGGAATACATGACATCCTCGGATACATGGCAAGATCAAAGTACTGTAGGATATCTGGTCCCATAAAACAAATCAAGAAGGAAAGAAAAGGTGACCAAATACAATTTTGAATATGTGTACCCATTATACTATTTCAAACTGCCACTACTTGACTAGTTTCCATCTGTTTTAACTTCCGGGACTTCCTTTCAGTCCTGTAAGTACAGCTTAAAGAAGTTGGAAGGGACTATTCTATTTACCATCATCCAGCAGAATTATTCTCACAGTGTTCCTCCAGAGATGTGCAGCTTGGTCACAGAATTATGCTAGATGCTGGAACTACAGAGAGTGGAATAAGAAATTTGTCCTCAAGGATCAAAGAAGCATTTAATTTCACTCTTTCTCTGCAGCAATAGCAATAAACGTAGTAATTTTCCTTTTAAGAATTAGTAACCATCATGTTCACTTGAATATAGAGTGGTCATGGGAACTTCAATTTTTAGCTTTATAGGCCTTTCTTAGTGAATGATAGTATAGATTTCAGAGGCCCATTAACTCTACTTGATGTCCACATAAGTAATCATGCTCTCCATCATATGAATGGATTACATTTTTCATAACGACCTGCAAATATAAAATATTCCTTTCTCTCCCTATTAGTTATTCTCTCTGGGTGTATGAGTGCAAAAGACATAACGAAGCTTCAGAAGGTTTATCTATTTGAACTCAAGTAATATCTCCCAAGGTGACATTCTCTTGTTAAGAGTTGCAGTGGATCTTGGCTTTGTGTTTTACAACACTTATTTAGATGGGGATTTTTGTGTAGGGATGTAGAAACACTTAACAAGTCTGGTGATGTGTGGGTAGATGGCTTTGTAGATAAAGCATTTGCTTCACAGTATGAGGATGTGGAATTTCAGCCCCAGCACCTACATAAAGCCCAGAGGCTGTGGTAGCCCACCTTTAATGTAAGATGCAGGCAAACTGGCTAGCCAGACTGGCTGAATTGCTTAGTTTTGGATTTATGTGATTCAGTGTATAGGGTGGAGTTACCCTGAGCCTCCATATGTACATGCACATGCCTGTACATGCATCCACACATACATGAGCATGAATCAGCATACCATAAAAACATACAGGTTGAAAAATATAATGGTATTATACATTATTCTTTAAATATATTCTGGTCTTTAAATTTTCTAATCTTCAGGCCACTTTCCTGTACAATTCTACAGGAACCTTGTGTCATGGGGACAAGATAGGTGATATATATACATATATATACATATATATATATATATATATGTATATATATATACTGTCTCATACGTTCTGGAAAGCAAAAAAGTAGGATCTATGGAGAGTCAGATTTTCTGACCAAGTCAGACCTAGTTTGCTTTCTGTTGCTGTGACAAACAGCAGTGCCAAAAGCAACTTGGAGAGGAAAGGGATTTAGCTTCCACTTTCCCATCAGAGTCCACCACTGCAGGAAGCCAAATGGAGAACCTGGAAACATGACCTGAAGCTGAAACCATGATGTAAAACTGCTCACTGGTTTGCTCTCCATGGCTTTCTTATACAGCTCAGGAACACTTGCCCTAAGGTGGCACCTTCCATGGTAGGCTGGTCTTCCCCACATCAAAAATTAGTCAAGATAATACTCAGAGCAATGGGATAGAAGCAAATCCCCATTTGCGGCTCCTCCATTCCAGGTGACTTTAGTTTGTACAATTGACAAAACCTAACTGGTTCATGCAGACTGAGTCCTGCATTGAGAAAAGTTGATGTGTCTGGTGAGTAATTACATGGCCATAAAATGAATATGACGAGGAGAGGTAGGTGACACACTTCTGCCAACACCAGTATATCCGTGTAATTATTGCATGACCAGGAGTTTCTTTCATAATGAGCTTGGGGATGTGTGCATTTCAGATAAAAATTCAGAATTATGGAGGATTGGTTGTTCTAGGTTATCTGCAGATATATTGTGAAACACGAGAACAGGAGAGTTAAATGGCAATGGACGTGTGTTCAAAATTTGTTATTTAACCAATTATTATTGATTAGCTCCGCGTGTGGAACCCATGTTAAGAGATGTAATGCTGAATAAAAATGTATACTTTCCTCACTTCTCATCTGCAAAGCCTAATATACCCTTGAAGGTAGTAAGATTCTATTTTTTTCCATTTTCAGTAAAACTTAAAACTTGAGAGAGACCTAGGGGTGGTAGAGAGGCTTTACATTTTCATTGTAGCTGTCCTTACATGTTGGTATATATTTATTAAAATCCACTAACATTACTTTTATTTTTAATTTACATTTTATTTGTTTTGCTTTGTGTGTCTGTGTGTGTGTGTGTGTGAGAGAGAGAGAGATAGAGAGAGAGAGAGAGAGAGAGAGAGAGAGAGAGGGAGAGAGGGAGAGAGAGACAGAGAGAGGGAGGGAGGGAGGGAGCCTCCACCCTGTGGGTTCTAGTGCCCAAACTCTGGTTCTGACGCATGGATGGCAGCTGATGCCTTTACCCACTGACCCATCTTGCTAATACTTAACATGTTATTTGAAATTGTGAAGATTTTTATGTGATTCCAGTGCTTCTAGCTGGCACCCATGCAGTGGAACCAGGATGTATCCAGAGTGCACGAATGGACTCCAAGAGCCCATTAACCATGGAGGGTTACTCTCTTAGCCTAGATACATAGGGAAGGCCTAGGCCCTGCCCCAAATGACTTGATAGATTTTGATGATCCCTCATGGAATGTATCATCCTCTCTGTGGTGTGAATGGGGGATGGGATGAGGGGATCAGTGAAAGGAATGTGAGGAGGGGTTGGAGAGGGAACTGGGATTCATATGTAAAATAAAATTATTTCTAATTTAAATAAAATTTATAAAAATATTTTATGTGTGGATTGTAAAAGGAAATTGATGTTTGTCTAAATTTAGAAGTTTGAATTGTACAGAAACTTGACTTTTGGTTAAAGGATAGCAGGGTGAATCTAGTCAGTAATACCATATAGTATATTTAAACATTACTTAGAGTGGATCTCAAATATTCTCACCATACAAAGAACAATAATAGTAACAGTGTAATTTGATATCAATTAGCTGGTTTATGATAACAATTCAATGATATCATTGCACATGGCAAAAAATAATTTCACTTGGAAAATGCTATCAATGAAGATGAAAAAATATCCACAAAATAGTGACTTATATTAATCATTGATATGATAGACAATGGTGAGTGATATTGCTTTAAAAGTTAAAGTGTAAAGTATCATAAAATGTTTACCAATTTTTGTGTTTATAGATTATTTTCTCTCTTAATGTGATTCTCTGAATGTAGTCAAATAACTCCCTGGATTTTTCTCCCTCTCCCTCCTTCCTTCACCCCCTCTCTTCCTCCTCGCTCTCCCTCCCCTCCCCTCTTCTCACCTATTCCCTTCTTGTCCCCTGCTCTGTGTATGTGTATGTGTGTGTTGGACATACATATGAATGCAGGCTAGAAGTAGACAGTGGTTTTCTTCTTCAACTATCTCACCACTGCAATTCTTCAGATAGTATCTCTTCCTGAACCTGGAACTCGTTTATTAAAGTAGACTAGGTTTTTGTTGTTGTTGAATTTTGGAATTACATATTCAGACTTGCATGCTTAGTTGGTAAGCACTTTACCCACCAAGTGCCATTCCCAGTTCCATTCTCACCTTATTCTTTTTATTTTCATTCTTCTCTGTCTTTGAACCACACAAGCCAAGTACATTTTTTGATTAAGACAGTATACTATCATACAATAGTGCACTCAAATTCCTCTATGATATGAAACTTGACTAATTTTTCATGAAAAATAGCACAATCTATTTGCATGTAGTAATTTGGATTCTAAAACACAATTATTTTATTTCTTTGTACTTTAATTTCTTTTTTAGAATAGAGATTTACTTTATTTACCTGTACGTTTGTATGAATGTGTGCCACACATGAACAGTGCCTTTGTTGGCCAAAAAGGGCCATCAGATCCCTGTAGCTGGTAGTACAAATGGTAATGAGCCCCCGAAGTGGGTACTAGAAACCAAACTTGAATCTTCTAGAGAGTATACAATGTTCTTAACTGCTGGGCCATTTCTATAGTCTTCCAAAATAATTTAAAAGTCATTCCTCTTCCTCTGGAGGCTTTTTGGCCAAGCATTCCATATGCCATAAGTGTCCTCTTGTTCTATTTGCATCCTTTCATAAATTCTTTCCAGCACTAATTCATTTCTGAGTATTCTGCAACCAGCCTACCACCTAACATATCCTTGGAAAATGATCAATAATTATTACTTCTTGGTGTGAGTCAAGCTGATGGGCTTTTCATGATTCAGACTTTTGAAGGCTAGGACTTAAGAATCAATACACATGGATCTGCAGAGACACTTCAGTGATAAGAGTACTGGCTACTCTGTCAGAGGACGTGGCATCAATTCTCAGCACTCACACAGTGACTTACAACTTGTAACTCTAGTTAAAGGGAATCTGACACCTTCTTCTGGTTTCTGTTGACTGCTACACACATAGTGTGCACATGAGCATATACAAGCACATACACAATGAAATAAATGATTTTTAATTAGAAAGATCAATGTATCCCAAAGAGAGAAAATCTGGTTCTCTAGAGACACTCATTTTTAGTGCAGCTTTCTACAGTCAGATGATCCTCATTTCAAACATGAGGATTCTCTTTGATCCCTGAGGATTCCCTTTCTTTGGAAATGAAAGAACTACATGTGAAGGGTCATGAAACTATGAACAGGTATTTTATTTATACATATGCACAAACTTGGTATATAAATGCATTCATTTATGTACACTGCTTTTACTTCCTGTCCAACATAAAGAGATGATAATCATTCTCTTCTTAACTGATTTCTTCTTTTTTTCCCCAGGAACTGATTATTGTAGAATGTCTTAGTTAGGGTTTGTATTGCTGTGATGAGACACCATGACCATGGCAACTCTTATAAGGGAAAACATTTAATTGTGGCATCTCATTTATAGTTCAGAGGTTTTATCCATTATTGTTATGTCAGGAAGCAAGGAAGCATGCAGTCAGACTTGGTGCTAGAGGAGCTGATAGTTCTACCTCTTGACTCATAAGTAACAGGAAGTGGTCTGTCTCACTGGGCATGGCTTGAGCAAATATGGGACCTCAAATCCCACCTCCACAATGATTTCCTCCAACAGCACCACATCTACCCCAATGAGGACACACCCCCTAGTAATGCCACCCCTTTGGGTGCCATTTTCTTTCAAACCACCAGAAGGAGAATTCTTTATTTTGGTCTATTTCCTTCTGCAATGGAGTGTTAAACTATCAACACTGAAAATCCAGCTATCTCTTTAGGTGCTTCTGTCTGTCTGCCTTGTGTCTCCTAATCAATTCTAACATGAACATGGGAAGGGGTTGACTTCTGAACTTCAAAGTGATACGAGGATATTCAAGTATGACAATAACCTTCAGCATGTAATACTTTGTTCTTTTATTCTTTCTTTTCAAATCTTGCATCATTCAATCCCTGGTTCCTTCTTCTGATCATTGTGCCTAAGTTTCTAATCTGGCTCCACAGTGAAATCTCCTGTTTGTCTTGAGTATGGGTTGATATTTCTCTGTTTTCACATTCCTCTTAGATCAGGACTTCTAATGAGGACTCCCAGAACACCACTTCTTCCCCTTTCCCTTTCCCTCCCCTTTCCTCTTCACCTCCCCCTCTCCTCCCCCCTCCTCCTCCACTACCTCCTCCTCCTTCTCCTCCTTCTTCTTAGCTTCCAAAGACAGAGTACCTTTGTGTAACAGCTCTGGCTATTCTGGAAACCACTTTGTAGATCAGGCTGGCCTTGACCTAACTTAGAACAGCCTGCCTCTACTTCCAGAGTACAGGGGTTAAAAGTATACACCTCCCATTCCCAACACATCTTCAATTTTTGTTGAGTCAGGATTCTTAAAGTTCTGGGCTACATAAGTTTCCAACTGTACTCAAATTTCCTTTGAAAAGATTCAGGTGGCAATACATGGCTATTGTTGTAAATGGTTGAGGGGCAGTGGGAATAAGAGCTGTAATAGTAAAGTCCTTCAAGCCAGAGGACTAAAATAATTTGAGCTATGTAGATGGCTAAACTGAAAGAGTGCTTGTAGCATAAGCACAGGGGCCTGAGTTCTTTCCCCAGAGAATTTATGGGAAAAAGATCCAGGTATAGTGATACTCATTTGTAATCCCAGGGAAAGGGAGGTGATGGAGATGGGGAGAATTCTGGGCTCAAAGCCCACCAAACATAGATTATTGGTCATGTTCAAGAATAGGGACAGGCATTCTTTTATAAAAGTTAGCTGTGCAATCCCAGAATACTTGAAGAAGTCCTCTGGCCTCTGCATGGATGCAAATACACACACACACACACACACACACACACACACACACACTCACTCACACACACACACACACACAATTAAACCAGATGTGATAATATACACCTGTAATGCCAGCGCTAGGGAAATGGAGACAAGACAATCCAAAGTTTAAGATCACCTTTGGTTATATAACTGTATCTAAAAAATAATAGGGTTGGTGAGACAGTTTATTGTTGAGAGGCACTTGTACAATTCTGCTGAAATTCAGTCCTTGGGTACTTCAGTAGAAGACTAGAACAACTATTAAATGTCCTTTGACCTTGACACATAGGCCACCATATTCAAACACACAAACACACACACACACACACACTCACACACCGCACAATGCACAAACAGATCATACACACACATTAAATTAAAAAATAATAAAAATTAAAACTGAAAGTATAGTTGTTCTAATATGTAGGGTGAATTTCAGAGTAAAAAAATTATGTACAAACATGCTAGAAATGAAATATCTATTCTTTTCTACTCGGAAGGGGAAAAGATATCAAGATAAATTGCACAACATCAAAATACTAAGTATATATAAGCACAAATGTCAATATTCAACAATAGCAAAATAGCCTTGCTAAAGTAAGGGAAATGAAATGAAAGTTTAAAACTTGAGGAAATGGTAGTGCTGTTGGAAAATGTTCAATAATCAATCAGTAGACTACCTGTCATTTCATGGCAGTCCATGGGTTTTGAAGTTTCCATTAGAATAGTGCTACTTTTTCCAACATATATTTGTTTTCATGGTAATTTTTCATTTGAACAAAAGTTGATGTGCTAAGTTTTTTTGTTTCCCTTCTTTTCATGTGTTTGTGTGAGCATATTATCTGCAGGTGTAGGCATGTGTGTATGTGTGCATAGTGCTCAAGCAGGTGTTATAGGCTGAGCTTAATGTTAGAAATCATCCCTTTATCCCTCTTCCACCTTATTCTTTCCAGATTCTGTCCCTCAATCAAACCCACATCTCACCAGTTGGGTTTATTTTCCTAGCCAGCTTTTTAGTTGAATGCTTATCTCTGACATTCATGTTCTGGGATAACAGGAGGGTTACAATCTTACCATAGTTCTGTGGATTGACCTGACTAGGACAATGAGGGAATGAAGAATAGATAAATACACAGACACACAGAAAAGCTGGGACTGGGTGATCTGTCTTCTAAGATGGAGAAGCCAAAGCAACTAGGAAGGTCAATATGATTATTATATACAGGGCTGCAGAGTAATTGTATACAGGTGAACAAGGAGATAGACTTAACTAATCTTAGTAAGAGCAGCAAACATCTGGGAGATAAAGCTATGGTGGACTATCAGCATCCACACATGGACCAGAGAAAGGCTTTGTCATCCCCCAAAGTTTCATCCAGGGAAGGATTTACCACTGACATGGATATGAGGAATTGGTCCATGACACAACAACTTGATGTCAATAGGATAGTTCACTCAGGACTTACACTGTCAGGGATACATCTACTCCCCACACTGATCCAGTATTTTGCATGGGTTTTAGCTTCTAAATTCTAGGTGTCTTGTTTACAAGGCAAATGCTTTAGCCACTAAACACTTAGCTGCTTTTATTAAAGAATGAATTCTTCCATGATTAGATAATTATAAATAAGAATTTCAAAAGACTTAAAACTGTATGAATAAGTATTACCCAGTTGTGACTCTATAACTTTCATGATACATTTTTCTGTATCTAAAATTTGCTGAATTATGATTTATAGACTCATGAAAATAGCAATCTAGGCTGTGTATATTCCACCCATCAGTAGGCTCAGCACCAGGAAGGTGTAAGGAAGATGTTCAAGCCATCTGTAGCTACAAACTAAATTCAAATAAGACCAGCTGGACAACTCAAGACTTTCTAAACCAGTGGTTCTCAACCTTCCTAATGATGAGACCTTTTCTTACAGTTCCACATGCCGTGGTGACCCCCAACCATAAAATTGTTTTGTTGTTATTTCATAACTGTAATTTTGCTACTATTATGAATCATAATGTAAATGACTGATATGCAGGATGTCTGATATTCAACCCCCAAAGGGTTTGCAACCCACATTTAAGAACTGTTGATCCGCCGGGCAGTGGTGGCGCACACCTTTAATCCCAGCACTCGGGAGGCAGAGGCAGGCGGATCTCTGTGAGTTCGAGGCTGGGCTGGACCGACAGCCTCCAAAACAATACAGAGAAACCCTGTCTCGTAAATACCAAAAAAAAAAAAAAAACTGTTGATCTGTTGATCTAACCCAACAAACAAAAACCCTAGAAGCTGAAATTCCTGTCACTAGAACCTCCTCAGTTTCTTTATTATGCTTTTCAAATGCCTATGGGGAGATAACAGTGCATGTGCTAAAACTATAGACCCTACAAAAAGGAGACACATAACATTTTTATCAGTTAGTGTTCCTAAGGATATGACTTACTCTTTTTGTTTTTCATCTTGGTTGGTTGCTTTTTTTAAACTAGTATCTTACTAAGTAGCCCAAGGTGGCATCAAACTTCTGTTCTTCCAGTCTGTGCCTCCCAAGCGCTGATATTACAGGCATGTATCACTATGCCTAGCCTAAGAATACAGGTTGAGATCCTTTTGGTAGATGTTTGGTCTGTAAATAGAGAATTTCCAAATGTATTAACATTTCCCCAAACAAATAAAAGTCTATTGTCATTTGATTCATCAATAGTAGCATATTAGTTATTTCAGGTTTTAAAGATTTATATCCAAACTCCTTTGCTTTAAAAATATCCTATAATAAACTCAGCATTATGTCTGGAGTTCTGGTAAGTTATATAACATAATTAACCATGATCGATGATAAAACAACATTATGCTATATATTATGAAAATAGACCAAAGTGTTCATTGTTTAAAAATTGACTCCCAAGGAGCCTAAAACACTATGATATATCACTGAACAGTAGATATTTCCAGAATTATGGTTTGATGGTAGGCCCTGTAAAATGGGACAGGTGACTAGGTAGACTATGTTTCTTAGACTGTTTACTCATAGATTTGATGATACTAATTTTTTATCTTAAGAGAGAGCTGTGATCCAGCTAAACACTGAACTGAACTCCTGGAATCCAGTGACAGATAGGGAGAATTGATGAGCAAAGGAGTTAAGACTAGGCTGGTTTAACTCACAAAAACAGTTGACCTGAACAAGGGGGAGTTCTTGGACCCCAGATTGATGACTGTGTCTAAAGCATGGGACTGACCCAGACCCCCTGAATGTGGGTGTCAGTGGGGAGTACTAGGTAATCTATGGGGCCTTGGGTAGTATTTATCCCTTGCACACAAATAGATTTTGGCTGCCCATCCCACAATGAGGGATGCTGTCTCAGCCTAGATTCTTGTGGGAGGGCTTAGGCCCTGCCCTGGATGAAGTGACAGACTCTGGAGATCCCCCATGGAGATTGTGTGGGGGACTGAGGGGCCTGGTGGGGATGGTGGGGGACGAGGGGAAGGAGAGGGAGCTGGGATTGACATGTGAAACAAGGTTGTTTCTAACTTAAATAAAAAAGAGAGCTGTGACGTTCAAGAGATGAGGTAGGCAAACTGCCTGCCCCATGGAGGAAGCATTGTCCTGTCTTATACTACAGATGTAACTTGGTTTTAACTTTTTGCTGAGAAGTACTTCCTGTTGATAGTAAGGTTCCTTAACAACAGCAAGGAGACAAAACTAATGTTCTTAGGAGAAGGAAGGAACCATTCTGTCTACTGTTGTTATAAGATATCAATAGTTCTACCAGAAAATTAGGAAGACTACAAAACAAGAAAAGAAGAAATACAAATCGACTTGATGGCTATGGAGAAAAGGAAGAAACCCATGCTCACATATGCACGCACACATCTATTCCTAAACATCAGGGAGCTAGAGACATGCAGAAGAATGAGAATAGCATGATTTACTGGAGTCCAAAGAATCGCTGGGGCATTATAGTTTGTTATGGTACAATTAAAGCTGTAAGGTTTGAATCAATTTTGATAATAATTAAAACAATGACTAATGAGGTACAGCTTTTGACTTTTGCAGGAAGGTTTATTTTATAGGAATTTAAGACAATTGAGTCTGAATCTCCAACAAGTTTTGAGTTTCTGTGTTGCTAAATATATGTGTCTTAGTTTCTTTTCTGTTACTGTGACAAAACACCTTGACAAGAGCAATCTAAGAAAGAAATGTTAACTTTAGCTCACAGTTCAAGTTCAAGGTATATTCTATTATGATGGGGAATGCAAGTCAAGTGTAGTCTGAAGTAGTGGGCCCCCAAACAGTCAGAAAAGAGGTAAGCATGTCACTGCTCAACTCCTTTTCTTAATTTATACAGGACAGAATGTTGGCCCTGGGAGGGTGCCTCCCCACCTCAACAAATGCAATCTAGTTAATCCCACACAGACATTCTCAGAAGGTAAATAATACCTTACAGCTGTCCTAAGAGATTTGTCGCAGGAGATTCCAGATTCAGTTAGCTTGAAACTTAACACTAGCCATCACAATATGTTAACAGATTTGAATAAATAATTATAATGAAGGAATCAGTATAAAAATGAAATATAAAGTTAGAGTTTTATAAAATAATTTAAAATGGAATGTGAAAATCCCAAAAGTGCATTCAAATTAAAAATGTCCCAGGACCCAGTATTAATAAGGATCTGAGAGGGTAAACGTAATTGTAGTTAAGCCTGAAAGCCTGAATTCCATCTCTTGGACCCAAATTATAGAAGGAACAAATGGACTAACTGTGTTAGCCATCTCCTTAACTCCATATATTCCCTTGGTAAATGCATGTGTGCAACACAAAAACACACACAATTTTAAAAAATATTCAACCCCAGATATTGTGGTACACTTTTGTAATCCCACTGTTTGGGAGGCTGAGACAGGCAGATGAGTCTCCTGGTATGAAGAAACAATTCAAAGCCAGTTTAGACAAATTGAGACTGTTTCTTAGCAAACCAAGGTAATGACAGCACACAATTCCAGAATTAAACCTAGTGCCATGTAGCTTATTCAGTGATGGATGATAATGTATGAAATGCAGGGATAAAATTATATGAGAACACTTGCTATTTGTCATTCCGTACAGCGTGATTTTAGCCTCTGGTCAATTTTAAAGGTCTGCTATTTAGATGGTATTGGCTCTTTACCATTACAACTAAAGCCTATTTTACTTTAATTTTATCTCTGTTTAAGGAATCAATACCCTTTCAGAAGTTCTACAATTGCACATTGAAATTACTTTTGAAGACAAGATTACCTTCCCTGGCTCCTCCTTAAAAGACTGGTTTCCTTAGAATGTGGCCATCACTTAAGGTCTGTGCTGCTAGGTGCATTTTAAATTATTTGAAGCAAGACTTTTAGAAGCATATCTCAAGGTGAAGGACTCTAACTGAAAACCATCTTTGTATATTCGTATATCTTTATACTTAAGTATTTTCTTGGTTAACTGGAATAAACAACCTCTCCATGTGTGTTTTTGTTTGCAGATATATGCATACCAAGGAATGAGTATAGGAATTAGAGGACAGTCTTTTGTATAGGAATGAGTATAGGAATTAGAGGACAGTCTTTTGTATAGGAATGAGTATAGGAATTAGAGGACAGTCTTTTGTATAGGAATGAGTATAGGAATTAGAGGACAGTCTTTTGTATAGGAATGAGTATAGGAATTAGAGGACAGTCTTTTGTATTGGTCCTCGCCTTTTACTTTATTTGAGATGTGGTTCTGGTACCTTTGGTGTTCACCACTGTTTACTTCAAACTACCCAGTCTCAAAGCTTCCATAAATTCTTCTGTGTCTGCCTCACATAATGTCATCAGAATACTTTAATGACTGATATGTGCATAGGTGTCTGGATTTACATGAATTCTGAGGATCTGTCTTTGGTCCTAATGCTGTGTGGCAAGCATTTTACCTACTGAGCTATCACCTTAGCACAACCACAATGTTTATCTCCCAAATGTACTGGTCTAACTGAAGACTTTTGAATTTAGAAATTTATTTATACTTAAAAACTTTCACTTGCTTTTCTCTTAGGTACTGTTATTTTCAGTTGCCTGATCTCTCAGAGATTAAATAATGCATTTCAGAGCATGCATGTGAGTAGAACGACTGCCAAGAACAGGGGCCAACCAGCCTTTCAGGGTGAGGAAGCTCATTCATCATGCTGTCTCTATTCTATCTTTGTCCAGTTTCATCATGGAACAGGGTTTCATGGCACAGAGTGAAACCTGGGCATCCAAACACAGCACATGAACAAGTGGAGAGTTGAAATGCTGAAAGGCATAAATAGACTTCACACCCTGTGAGAAGTTGAGGTTTCATTATTTGTAATTGCAATTCAGACTAGAAGAAGAAAACTGCCAAAATGAGACATGGTATGAATGGCTTTGTGACTTCGTATTTGGACACTGTAACATTCCCTCATGGTTTACACGACAGTTTTATTGTCTGGTATCCCAAAATCAAGACTACAATGGCATGCTTTTCCCCTGTAATGAGGGGTCTACAAATTGTCTCATCTCCATCCAAAAAGTCTCACTTGGGTTTGTAATTCAATATATGATATGCTAGTTTCTTTTCCTGCTGCAGTTGTAGAATATCTGAAGAAAGCAACTCAGAAAGGAAGGGCTTGTTTTGGCTCAAGGTTGAAGGGTACATTTCATCATGGCAGGGAAGGTATGGAATTTGAGGTAGTTGGTTACTTTTTGTTTGTAGGCAGGAATCATAGAGACTGAGTAGGGGTGCTAATTACTAGCCCTTGGCTAGATTTCTTTTTTAAGTCCTGGACCATAGTCCATGGGAATGGTTATGTCTCTATTTATGCTAGGTCTCCCCACCTCAATTAGTCCAATATTCACAATCTCTCCCATGCATGAACAGAGTCATCTAATCTAAATAATCCCACACAGGCATACCCAGAATCTTCTCTACTAGATGATTATAGATTCGGTCAAGTTTAAAACAAATATTAACCATAACAAATGATCAGTAAAACTACACTCATAAGTGGTTAAGGGAAAAAACACCATAACAAGTGACTTAGTATAAATGCATTTGAAAATATTTTTCTTTCTTTTGTATTCCATATATGAGAATACTTCAGACTTACAACTCTTGCACTTTATTTCAAAATTAATTTTGACTTCATTTTTATAGTCACTGCCTTTCAGTGTTATGGTCAACACTGAAACATAATGTACTAAATGAATGGACACAAATGAACATACAAAGTATTCTATAACAGTTCTTTATTTCTTTATTTCTTTTGGTTATAGGTTTATGTACATGCATAGTTCATGTATGACATGGTGTAGAGGTAAGGGTTAGAACACAATTTTTAATGAATCATTTTTCTCCTTCTAATATGTGGGTTCTGGGGAACAAATTCACGTCCTCTGGAATGCAAATGCCTTAATCGGCTGAGCAATCTGGCCAGCCAGAGAAGTATTCTCATAGCATTTTGTAGTAAATATGAGATACCCATTGCAATATCATCCCTAGGAAATGTATACTCTGCCATTCTCATAGTGGTAGACATTTATGTTAATTTCTGTTCTTGTTGCTGTGACAAACAATACCTGAGAAGAAGCAAATCAAGGGAAGAGTCTACTTCAAGCTCCAGATCCAGAGGATGTAGTTCATAGTGGCTGGGAAACGATGATGGCAGAACCTAGAAGCATCCAAAGTCAGAAGCAGTGAGTGAGCAGAAAGTGGGACGGGACTATAGAGCAAAGTGGTCCACTTCCTTCACCAATGTTCTACTACCTGGAGGTTCTATAAGTTTCCCCTAAAATTCTACCATCTGAAGATGAAGTACTCAAACACACAAGCCTATGGTGGGCATTTTACATTCAAGCCACAATAGCATGAGCCTGCTGGTATGTGTGATCTATTGTAGACAAGACAAAAAGGCAAAAATACTCATCAGACTTGAAGCTTTTCCATTTATTACTGAATTGGCTTGTGGGGAGGGCTCCTCTCATAAATTTATGATGCACAAAATATTTGTCTGTAGTTTAAATATTTTTGAATGTGCATATGTATATAGAAGGGGTATTACACATAAGTATAGGTGTGTGCAGAGATCAGAAAAAGTTATTGAATCTCCTGGAGCTAGAGCTACAGGTAATTTTAAACCATCTGATGTGGGTGTTAGAAACCAAATTAGTGTCTTTTGCAAGAGCAGCAAGATCTCTTAACTACTGAGCCTTCTCCCATCCATTGTCTTTCATTTTTATAACATCATCTTGCGTTTATAACTTAATTCACATTTCCTTCTAACATTACCTTTGATACTTGTTGTCCTCACGATAGAACACTGTAAAATGGCCCACAATTCTGAGACAAAGGGAAGTTCTTCAAGTAAACTTTTCTCTCTTAGATTCTATTCCATTATTTTGGAATGTTGTCCATTGAGTATAATAGACATTAGAATCTTAATCAGAATAGTTAAACTTACCCACAAGAGGCCCTCAGGATCTAGGCCGCTGTCTAGCTGTCTAGTTGTGGAGCTGGGGAAGGCTATTAGATACTCATCTGAGATTCTAGCCACTCCCTCCTACATCTTTTCTCCAGCTGCATGTAATTCTGTCCCATACATGTGGGGACTCTATATACTAGAATATATAGAGTGTAGATGTCACCTAAAGGCTGGACTCCATCTATGTAGCCAAGGGATTCATCGTCCATGTTGTGGTGAGAATTTTCAATAGTGCAACTCTTTTGGGGTCACCCACACTCACCTAAGTATCCCCACAGCTGTACCTAGTTAAAAAATCTCAGTTAACTCATTGATTCCCCAAATTATACTTAAATGCAATATTTATTTTAGTCTGTCATTGGTGCCAATTCCAGTGGGCAGATGTGTGTTCTCAACTCCCCAGAAAAGTTTACACAGCAGTTATCAGTAGCTGTTGAATATTTGTGCTTCATCACTATCATAATAGAATCTGAGCATGGGCGTCTATGCTCCATTTCCAAAATGTGTTTTCATGACATAGCTTATGCTATATGAATACAACATCTAGGCACTGGTTAATCTTTTACTCTCAGTCTGTAGGAGCAGAAACATAGACACAGTCACCAGAGCTCTTGCCTTGAGAGTCAGTTAAGCAGGACATAGCAAACACATTTGTCCTTCTGAAACTCTATATACATCCTTGAGCAATCTCCTACACATCATGCCTTAGTCTCAATTAGTTCATTCTCTTTGTAAATGTATGTCTACCCATCTAGCATTGTTCAGTTAATTTTAAATAGGGTTAGGAACATAATTGAGTTGATAGAATACTTGTTCCCCATGCATAAGATCATGGACCTAATCCCCCAGCAGCAAATAAACCAGATGAGGTGATACCTACCTACAGTCCCAGGACTCTAGGGATAGAGACAAAAGGATCAAAAGTTCAAGGTCATTATTGCCTACATAGTGAATTTGAACTCCCATCTCAGAAGAAGATTTAAACAGAATGAAGTGACAGAAAGAAATTGAATAGGGAATGCCTAATTTCACATCTTTCTTACAAAATGGGCCCAACACTGTGGCTACTCTTTCTATCACTGCCTCTATGCGACTTGCCATCTTAGTAAGACTATAAAACCAGTTTCATTTCTTAGAATGAGCCACTGGGTCCTCTTTACTTCTCATTGACAATGGGATATTCCCATATGCTTGCTTGCTCATTATATCATAAACATACTTATTAATTGAATATATAGTATTATTTATATAACACATACATTATTTATTCTACATAAACTCGTAGTGATGATGTGTATTTACTAATAGTTTTTTACATGGTTGCAATCCTGTCTGTGATAACTTTTTTCCTTCATTTTGGAGATTTTTTTGGCAAATGCTGTACTCTGTATATGTGGAAACTAAGGCCATAACATAAAACTTGCCTCAAGTGTCAAAATTTACAAATTATAAAATGAATTTTATTCACTGAAAGAGTAACATCAGAATCTCTAACATTTCTAACTGAAATCATTGAACTAAAATTCAAACAATTTTCAAATACACAAGTCATAAAAAAGTTAGGGGAAATCGGTTGTATTGATATAATTTAAGAAAATTTTACATATTTTAAAAAATAACCAATATAAATGCAGAATGACTCTTTAATGTGGGTACTATGTTTAAAATATCAAATTTGTTTTAAGACAGGGTACTTGGAACTAAATGCTAGGGTATCATGCATTTTAGGCATTCTTCTACTGAGTTATATTCCCAGGCTCCGAAGCGAGGGTATTTTTCAGAGACTAATTCTCAATCACGATTGGCATACAGCACTTCTAATGACTGATTTCACTCTTAATCACAGCACTCACCCATGTACAAAAATTATTTGTCTTGTTTACCTCACATATTAAAATATGGACTTGTTTACTTTGCATAGAGTTTGTTAACTCATGCCACTATTCATCGCACATAGACTAATGATTGACATACAATAATGAACATTAAGAGTTTGGTGAAGTGTGCTCCTGGAGCGTTGCCATACCTTCAGAGCACAGAGAGTATTGAATGCATGTTTTTCAGCAGCATTGAGTTGATTCTACACTGGCTGAGTTCATAGTTCTAGAGTACATTTCTAAAAGGCATCTATTTATGTTCCTGAGCAGGTCCTAAGAAGGCAGAAGACACCAGGATATTGCTTGTAGTATTTGCTGAGGGTACTCAAGTTTTTACTTGAATAATATTCTACAGTTGAGAACTAGGGTGGTGAATCATGCTTGTTGTCTCAGCACTGGGGTGTTGGAGGCAAGGGGTCATAGACTATAAGTTATCCATGTTTATATAGCAAGACTTTGCTGGCCCTCCAAAAATAGATAAGGGGAACAAAACAAAAAGAACATATGTAAGACGGGCATTGGTGGCACATGCCTTTAATCCCAGCACTCGGGAGTCAGAGGCAGGCAGATCTCTATGAGTTCGAGGCTACCCTGGTCTACAGAGCAAGTTGCAGGACAACATCCAAAACAATACAGAGAAACCCTGTGTCGAACAAAATCAAATCAAAACAAAACATGTAAATTCTGTGAGAATATCATCACATTCACTAATTCCACATATTAGTACAATTGAAAACATGGCCTAGAACTGTTCTCCAATTGTCCCCCATTATTACAGAATGATTTCTTTTGTTTACTATCATTTGGTAGAACAAGAAGGTCATAGTTAGCAGTACAATGCAATGTTTAGTCCAAGTGCCTTCATACCTCATGCAGAATAGATACCTGGAATGCCACTCACTAATTTATTCAAGCCAGGGTTGGTAATCTCAGCCCATGCAGGTGTTGATTATTTATGTGAAAACTGAGCCAACTTGCCTTCAATTGAGACAAGCTGGGACAGTTACTTCAGATGAACTCCATTATAGTCAAATTGTTCCATCTGTTTTCCCTGAATGAAAGAGGCCTCCCTTGCTGCTCGTCAGAGAAGGGCTCCTTGACTCAGAACCAGATATAGGCTGTACTTCAGCCTTGTGCTGCAGACCAATTACAGTCTTGGCAGCCTGCAAGGCTCACGGGGCAAACTTTTTTATAACAATTATCAATATCAGCCAATTTCTCAGAATGGGCAGGAAGAAACACCAATGGCTCCAGGATGAGTCTTATGTCTTCCAAATACTCTCTGACTGACTGCCATGGAGAATATGCAGGAGTAAAGGCTAAAGTTTATTTAAACACTGGAAATCCACTAACTTTAATTCCACATTGATTGTTTAGAGTTTAATTATTGTAGATTAACTATGTAATATTAGAATAGGATACTGTTTTAGTGATATATTAACACTTATTTTCCTTGTGATATTTCATTTTCTATGCATAACCAGATATGTAGATATCTGTGGCAAGAGTTGCTCTGGGATCTCTATGCACATTTTCTAAAAAGGCTTATATGCTGGCCTGTTTTCTGCTTCTTCATAAAAACCTGTTGATGGAAGGCTGAAGAGATGGATCAGCACTTAAGAGAGCATATTTTTCTAGCAGAGGAACAAGTTCAGTTCTCTATATCCACAATGTGGCAGCTTAAGCCTGTTTGGAACTGCAGGAGTTCTGATGCCCTCTCCTGGTCTGGTGGACACCAACACTCATGTGTGTGTACCTACAAACAGTCACGCACATACACATAATTTAAAATAAAGTAAATCTTTAAAAAAATAAACTCTTGTTGAAGAAGAAGCACATCATAGGGATGAGCTGCTAGCTCAGTGTAAACTTGGAATGGCAGGTTGGCTTATCATATGTTGTGTGTGTTCTAGGGTCTGGAGATGCTGTAAGGAGTTGGAATTTATGATAATAGCATGTCCTTGAACATAGAAATGTCAAATCTTATCATTATCTAGCAATTTGTACAATTTGTGACCTCAGGTGATTCAGCCTCTAAGGGAAATGCAATTGTAAATATATTTTATTCTATTATCCACAGAGTGTCCATAATACAAAAAGGGAATTTTCCTAAGTTGTCAGAAGGCAGTTAGATACTTTTCAAAATAAAATTTAAAGTAATGCCTTCCTTTTCTCAATTTCTAAAACTTAGTACTAGATTTCTTTAAAAGTTAAAAAAGAGACAGTGTGGAAATGACAAAAAGAGTCCCAGAGTTACAAAGAGCGCTCCCATCCACTGTCATTAGTCAATTAAAATAGGTTTAGAAGACAGCAGAGGTTACAAAAATCTGAGCCTCTTCAGCCAGAGATTCTGAGGTCATAAGAACCAGCCATGTCTAATCACAGCCTTCAGCATGGTGATCCTTCACATTAGGAATTGATTTGTTTTATAAAACTATAGTCAATAAGTATGGATTGTCTTCCAAGAAGCTAGCTCCCTGAATAAAAATTACACTTTGATGTCCAAGAATTATGGCTATCATTTCTAAAACAATCTATCACTAGTAAAACAAGCAAGGATCTGGAGAGATGTTTCATTCAGTGCTTAAGAGCACTTGCTGATATTGCAGACCTACCTCCTATCCCAATTTCACCAATAATCCAAACTGTCCTAAGATATACTTGTCTCTTTAAGAATATGTTAGCCTGCCAGGTCAGTAATCACACTTTAAACTTAAATACATACTTCAAAGAAAATATATGTCTCATAATATTCTACTTGTAATTTTTTGGTTATAGTCAATGACTATAGAATAGTCATTAACTATATAAATATTTACTGGTATGTCTTACACTTCTCTGGTTCCTACAGAGACAGTTTATCAGTTATTATGTTAATAAATGCTGAATTATTCATATTCATGTTGTACACTAGAGTATAAGAATAACATAAATGAGAGTTTAACAATCTGCACAATGTTTATTATTTTATGAAATTTAAGCATAATAATACCCACAAATATGGTGTAAACTTGAGGCTTAATATACTAAAATCATTAATTACAGTATCTTTAGATATAAGACAGGTCATACTTTAATTCACTTTTTGGATGTAAAAATGAATGGTGATATCAATGTATTTATAGGCAGGAAAGGGAGGGACTTTAGGGAAATAGCAGAGCAGGAAGTACCAGGAATGTCGCTCCACTCAGAAGAAAATTGCATTGGTCTGTCTGGGAAACCATTTTGGAATTCTGGAAGCTATGGAAGGCTTATTATTTCAGAATGATGGTTTCAATGGAGAATTGTGGTTAATGTTAGTGAACTTAAGCTCCAGTGAAGCAGCAGCTTACTCTTTTCAACACCAGCCAGCCTGAGAAACTTGCCTGCAGCATGGAATCATGGTGGATAAGAATATATGTTGATATCCTTGAGTACATATATTATTTCGAATTCTAGGTGTGGGTACTCTGATCAGTGATGATTACTTTTGACAGCTAAATTGATGATTGTGGTCTTCCTGCAAATATTACTGAAAGTCCCTCCAATAATTCTTCCAAGTCACTAATGTTTGTGTGACAGGAGTCTAACCTAGACTAATGTCTCTGCTTTCCACCACTCCCTGTGTCCTTCACTGGTATATCGAGTGGCTGAGCCTCTACTTTTGGGACTGCTGAGGCTTGGCTGTTGTTCCAGAACAAGGTCATGGCTGCAGAGATGTCTGTGCCCCATGAGAAGGAAGCCATAAAGGAGTAAAGAAATTTGTGTCACATGGACAAGGAGTAGACAAAAGTAGAACACAGGAAGAGGTCACAGCAAAATAATTCCTCTAAAGACATACCAGGAAGAAAATCCTTCCACCAACTGGTCTCCATCTCCTGTCTTTCTCTGTCTCCTAGAAATACCATCACAATACAAATCTAAAGTGCACTGGCCACATCAGAGTCCACGTGATCTATTTCTGGAAATTACTCTGCAGACTTTCTATCTAAGAGGTGAAGCTTTGTTAACCTTCTGGCCATTGGATTCAGTAAAACTGAGAGTGAAGACTAACAACCACATTGCCTTAATAAAATGCAGTGCACACTTACAGGCACACACATTCCTGGGTGGCCCAGGACTGTTATCCTAATTACTCAGGAGGCTTCCATGTACAGAGTCAGCCTGGGCAAGTTAGTAAAAATATTATCTTAAAATGTATAAACTGGCACAAGGACAACATTTTCAAAGCATGTGTGATGTTCTAGATTCTATTACCAGAACTGAAAATATCAACAAAGAAAATCCATGGAAAATAGACCCAGTAGTGAAACAGTGAAATCTCCCCTTGTATGAGAATGAGGCAGGAATGTTCATCTTTGCTACTTCTTTTAAATGTGCCTTTGTGAGTTTCTAACCAAGGAGAGCAGATCTGGCAAATTAATTAAAGCTCTTCAGAGTCTTTAAAAATTAATGTCTTCACAGATGATAGGAACTTCCATATTTCAAGCTCTGAAGTAGAACATAGATTTTTAGTACTAATTCAAAAAATGAATAAAGTTTGAGGAATCAAAGTCCACAAACAATTGGCTGCATGTCTAGTAATCAGTAAACAAGAGTAAATTAAAATAAGTAAGTAATACAACTAATAAAAGCATCAAAAGATGGAAACACTTTTCTTTATGTGTGTGTATATACAATACATCTATACATGTGTATGTGCAGTGCATGTACATGGGTAGGAAGTATGCCTCTGGGTGCAAGCATGTTGGGGCCAGAGGAGGACACTGTCCACCACATTCCTTTGAAACAGGGTCTCCACTGAACTAGAAGCTTGCCATTTCAACTAGACTAGCAGTTAGGGAGCTCCCGGATGCCCATCTCTTTGTCCACAATGCTAAGCTTATGGGAATATTCAGCCTTGCACATCTTTGTACATGGATACTAGGCATTCAAATTCAGGTTTTCATGCTTTCATAGTGTTCTTTGCCCTTGATCCACCTCTCCAGCCCACCAAAACATTAATATACTTAGTCAAGAAAACAAAAAACTTGTGTCTTGAAAGGTACAAAATGGCTCTGAGAGAAGCAAATAGACAATGTAGGTAAAGGAAAAAGAATGCCATTTATGTATTGGAAGACAATTCTTTAAAATATAAATTATTTACAAAATAATACATAATATAATCTGTCAAATATACATACTGGGTATTTTTTGTTTGCATGAGCAAGCTTGCCCTAAAGTGTATATGGAATCTCAAGAAAATGCAAACAGTCAAAATAATCCTAAAAAGGGGGAAAGGATGAGACAACTCCTCCTTACATATTTTAAAACTCAGAAAGAGTGTAAACTATTGTCCTCTGAAGATGAAATAGCTGTAGCAAACATGAAATCAGTAAACAGAAATTTCCGATATAAGCCCTCTATGGTATAAAGCCCATGAAAATTTCAGCATGGGGCAGGGAAAGCTTCCAAAGTCCTAATAGTGGCTGTCAAAGATCGACTGGCAGCTCATGGCTTCCAGGGAGAAAGAATAAGTTTTCTTTAGGATGTGGTCACTGGTTGATTGCCCAGGAACTATTGGATAACCCATACCCGTGTGCATATTGGGCAGCACTAATTGGACCCTGGGGATTATTTGAAAAAATACAAAACCGAAGGCATACAGCTGAGAGGACATATATTGAAGGGAGGGAGTGCTGGATGAAAATAGTTGAGATGCATTGTATACACTGATGAAATTTTCTAATAATGAATTTAAAAATACTTAGAAATCTGGTTTAAAAGCTTGAGTAATTGATGCTGGGATCCAGAAACCAATGGGGTAGGAGCGAAAGTCCAAAAGGTACTGAAGATCTCCACAGGACATGGATGTCTTTCCAGCAAATGCTACTAGGAAAACTGATGATTTGCATGAAGTAAGATTGATCCTCATCTAATACCTTGTATAAAAGAATAAATCTGTGACCTGAGTGTAAAGCTGAAAGCTCAAATTCCTAGAGGAAAACACAAGATCAATGTCTTAAGGCAAAGGACATAGTCAACAAGACAAAAAGGCAGTCCACAGAATGGGAAAAGATATTCACTAACCCCACATCTGACAGAGGGCTAATCTCCAAAATTTACAAAGAACTAGAAGAAACAAGTCTCCAAAACACCAAAGGATCCAATTAAAAGGTGGGGTACAGACCTAAATAGAGAATTCTCAATAGAGGAGGCTAAAATGGCCAAGAGACACTTAAGAAAGTGCTCAACATCCTTAGCCATCAGGGAAATGCAAATCAAAACAACTCTGAGATACCATCTTACTCCTGTCAGAATGGCTAAAATTGAAAACACCGAAGACAATTTATGCTGGAGAGGATGTGGAGAGAGGGGAACTCTACTCCACTGCTGGTGGGAGTGCCAACTCGTACAGCCTCTTTGGAAATCAGTGTGGACATTCCTCAGGAAAATGGGAATTAATCTACCACAAGACCCAGCAATTGCACTCTTGGGCATATATCCAAATGAGGCAAATTCATACAACAAGGGCATCTGCTCCACTATGTTCATAGCAGCATTATTTGTAATAGCCAGAACCTGGAAGCAACCTAGATGTCCCTCAACTGAAGAGAGGGTGGAGAAAATGTGGTACATTTACACAATGGAGTATTACTCAGCAGAAAAAAGCAATGGAATCTTGAAATTCGCAGGCAAATGGATGGCTATGGAGGAAGCCTTCCTGAGTGAGGTAACCCAGTCGCAAAAAGACAAACATGGTATGTACTCACTCATATATGGTTTCTAGTCATGGATCAGAATAGTGCCAGTCTGCACTTCCACTGATAGAGAGTCTGGGAAACAGGAAAGAACCTAAAAGATATGCATATATGCATAGTACCCAAGAGAAGAGGATGGAGACAAGATCCTCTGAATGGATGGGGAACACGGTGAAGGGTGGGGGGAGTGGGAGCTGGGAAGAAGAGAGGGGAGAAGAGAAAGAGAGAGTAGGTCATGGGGGAACAGGAAGTTGAGTGGGTGGGTGTAGAATAGGGGGAAGAGGGAATCATAGGATCAGAATACAGATCAGGCACCAGAGTGACCTAGAGTGATCTAAAGGGATAACACCATTTGGCAAGCTAAGCAATAGTGCAGAGACCACCTCAAATGTCCATTCCTGATAATGAACTTGATGACTATAACCATCTGGGAGCCTTCATCCAGTGACTGATGGAAGCAGAGGCAAACACACAATTAAGCACTGAACTGAACCCAAGGAACCCAGTGACAGAGAGAGAGGAGTGATGAGCAAATTGGCAAAGAATGGGCTGGCAAAACCAGCAGAGACAGCTGATCTGAACAGGGGAGAGCTCTTGGACCCCAGACCGACAGCGGGGAGGCCATCATGGGACTGATCTGGAACCCCTGAATATGAGTGTCAGTGAGAAGGCCTGGGCAATCTATGGGGCCTTGAGCAGTGGATCAGTGTCTATCCCTGGTATACAAACAGTCTTCGTGTGCCTATAGCACAAAGAGGGATGCTCTCTCAGCCTGTACTCTTAGGGGAGTGCCTGGTCCCTACCCGGAGTGAAATGACACACTCTAGATATCTCCTATGTGGAAGGAATTGGCAATATGGTGGGAGGCTGGGTGGGAAGGGGAGTGCGGGAGGAGTGGAGGGAGAGGGAACTGGGATTGACATGTAAAACAAGCTATTTAAAATTAAAATAAAAATGATTTAAAAAGATATATAATTGGCAATTTTATTAATTAGATATAGTGTCAAAGTCATTAAAAAGTGGACGTATTGACTTATGAAAGACAATTCAAATATGTGGTAAAACATAACTAGTGGATGCTAAAGAGATAGCTTCTGCACGTTGGAAATCAGTGCTAGGTGGGATGCATGACAGAAGGACACAGGAAGTTACCTACAGTCTATTTTATTGCTGACTTCTCCTCAAGGTCTTTCTCCCGTAATAATAATCTCTCCCTTTTCAAAGTTTATTTTTAATTTAATTTTGCATTCTAATCACAAGTTGAAAAGTCTGGCCCATTAAGTTGAGGAAGGACCAAGCACACCCCCCCACACACACACACATTAAGGCTGAGCATGGCATCCCACCATAGGGGATGGACTCCAACTACCTATCTCATGCACTATGGATAGATACTAGTCCGTTGGTCAGCGTCCCCTCAGACAGTTCCCACTACACAACTGTCTCCCACTTACAGAAGGCCTAGTTCTGTCCCATGGAGGCTTCACAGCTGTTTTATCTACAGTTCATGACCAGCCAAGAACAGTCAGAATTATAATACAACAATGATTAGGTGGGCGTCTTTCCTGTGGTAGGTATGGCAAATGCCAGTCACTCTCAAACAAATGTGTCCCATCATTGTTTTCTCCCAGATTAGATTTTCACATGACTCTTTCTTCCTTATTTCCTTGACCAATGGAAATCACTTATCAGTTAGTTGATTGACACTTGGGTACATCCAGCGCACTAGCTTGCTACTTCTTTTTTCTATTTAAACAGGTGGATTAGAACAAAACCCCTGTGAATAGTGTTGAAACCATTCTGTGTCTGCTTAGACATTTACCTCCTATTTTAACATGGCTTCCAGCTGTTTCCCAGGGAGAAAACGAGGAAATTAGCATGCAGGAGAAGCAAGGAAGGGCACGGGGCTTGAACCTCTTCTCTACCTAATGATGTGGATAGCAAATCCACATTTCACAAGAGAAACCAAGGGCTTGTCATTTTGAGGCAGAAACATAATGTTCAGGAGAACAAGTATTATATCATGTTCTCTAAAGAATGGTGTGAGGAAAGAAACAGAAATGAAATGCTTAAAGAGTAACATCTGTTCTCGTGGGGTCTTTGACCTGCTTTCAACTCAGAGAAGCAAAAATGCAGCAACAGTTTAACTGGGATGATCTGTCAGGTCTGCGTCTGTGGCTTTCACATAGAAGTGAGCAAGCCAGCATCTGTGCAGGCAGGTGGCTAGAGTTAAGTGGATGCAGAAAACTGAGTAAACAGAATGTAAAATTAGGTAGGAAAAGCCAGCAAGCATTTAGCAAAAGGAAGTATGCAACCTGAGATGAGTATAGCAATGTGTGTTACAACAGCTCTACTCCACACATGACTGGTAACTGTCAGCAGCGTGTTCAACCCTAGGGACAGAGAGTGACAGAGAGCATTGTTTCTCTTTTGTCCCATTGTGGACTACTGAAAGGCAGTGAGGCCACTCTGATCCATTGTATCATAACATAATCATTTACTCACTTTGTTAGGACTTATGATTTAACAGTACTCTCTAGCTTTTAAAAAATTGCTAAAAACGGGTCAGAGCGATGATTCAGTGAGTAAAGGGGCTTGTACTAAGTTTGGTTAACTGAATTATATTTCTGGGTCCCATATCATTGAAGGAGGGGATTGATTATTCTCAAAAGTTGTCTTCTAAACACAACATGCATGCACTGGTATGCCCAAGCATACACATGCATACAGATACATGAGGGCAATGGGTGGAAAACAGTAAAGAAGGAAAGGTATGAGAAATACTCTAGAAACTCTAGAGGCTAGGTTGGGAGACAGATCATTGATCTCTGCTTTGTACAGATGGGGATATTTCAGATCTGCAGTACCTGTATACAAAAAAAAAGTATTTGGTTGTGGTGATGTATACCTCATACTTCAGAATTGGGGAGGAGGAGACAGGTGGACGCTTGGGGCTTGCTGGAGAGTTTCCCGTGGAAGACAGAATCCCAGAAAAATGGTTGTCAGTAAAAGGGATGATTCTTGCTATCCATCATCCACATATATACATTACATGCACCTGTCCTTAGGTGTATAAACACACACACACACACACACACACACTTGAAGCTATGTAGAAAGGCCACTTGTGCATTAATAGAAGGCAAGAATGTTAGCACCACTCAATCACCAGTATTGCAGAGACCGATTGACAAGGGATTCCTGTAATGAAATCTACAAGGGCTTAACATTCTTTGGAAACTCCACTGCTTTGGTGAGTCTGAATATCAATTTTAAGTGTTGTGCAAATCCTAAGAGACCAATTTTCTCATTCCCAGGATCACATACTGGGTAACTATTTAAAGAAAGATTCCATTGATTCAATATGAATTGTAGCATTTGATCCTTTAGATAGTTGGGGCTTGTATGTTTTTTCGTGTTTCAGATGAAAAAAATTACAAACAGCTTGTGTAACTAGCCCAAACATTTGACAAGAAAGATTTAGTTAACCATGATCAAGTATGAACTGCTGCCAGTAGCTTAAGGAAAACAATCACAGCTTGCTTTAAAGTGCACTTTCAGGCTGGTCAAAGGGCTCAGTGGTAAAGATGTGTGCTGCCAATACTGATGACCTTAGTTCAGCCCCAGGGACCCATGTAGTATAAGGAGAGGACTCAGTTATCAACAACTCAAGTTGTCCTCTGTCTTCGGTATGAACCGTACCACTGTACCCTGTGCTACTAAATTACAAATGTGTTTTTTAATATGTTTTTTAAAAAAGTATACTTAACATATGTTCATTCTCACATGGAGTGATAGATTGTGAATAGAAGACTTAAAGCTTGTCAATGTTGACAGGATTTGCCCATAAAATGTGTTGGTCCATTTCAAGTTTGGTAAGTATACCCCAATACTCAAGAGCCATGGTTTTTATAATGCTTGCAGATTATTCTTCTCTGCAATCTCAAAGTGATCCAGCTCATATCTCTCCCCCTTAGTAGAAAGAGTTGCTAGCATACATCCTGGTAAATTCGCATATGTATTTTTCCTGGCAAGAATCTCCAGTCTGCACCCAAATCCTGGGATTTCATCCAAAATCCTTTTCTACAAGGTAAAGACAACCTGAGTAGATAGCAGCTAGAAGGGCCCCAGATGATCTGCAACATGCTTACAGAATATAACTTCTAAAGCTCTTACAGTTTTCTGTTGTCTTGCTTTCCACGGAAGACCATGACCTAGACACTCACATGTTTATTTTTTGTTTTGTATAATGTTATATATTTTTATTAATTAAATTTATTCAATTATTTACATCTTAATTGCAGTTTCCCCACCCTTCCTCTCCTCATGTTTCCCTTCCTCACATCCCTTCTACACCTCCCACTCACTAACCCCCTGCAACCTCCTCCATCTCCAAACTGAAAGGGACACTACTCCCATGGGTGTCAACAAAGCATGGCACATCAAGTTGAGGCAGGACGAAGCTCCCCATTCCCCGCATCAAGGCTTCGGGAAGCACCCCAGCATGAAGAATAGGTTAATAGGTTGCCAAAAAGCAAACTTAAGCATCAGAAATAGGCCCTGATTCAATTACTAGGAGCCCCATAACAATCCAAGATACACCTGCCTCTCTCCCACCCTCCCTCCATCCCTCCATCTCTCCCTTCTTCTTCTTCTTCTTCTTCTTCTTCTTCTTCTTCTTCTTCTTCTTCTTCTTCTTCTTCTTCTTCTTCTTCTTCTTCTTCTTCTTCTCTCTCTCTCTCTCTCTCTCTCTCTCTCTCTCTCTCTCTCTCTCACACACACACACACACAGAGGAAGATTGACTAGGTCTAACCCATTCAGGTTCCCTTGCTGTCAGTTCAGAGTCCATGAGCTCCCAGGAGTTCATGTGAGCTATCTCTGTGGGTTCCCCCAACATGTCCTTGACCCCACTGACTGGCTCCTACAATCCTTCCTTCAGCAGGACTCCTGGAGCTCAGCCCAGTGTTTGCCTGTGGATCTCTGCATCTGCTTCCATCAGTCACTGAATGAAGGCTCTCTGATGACACTTAGGGTACTCACCGATCTGATTATAGGAGAAAAGCAGTTCAGGCACCCACTTCACTATTGCCAGGAGTCTTAGGGGGCATCATCCTTGTGAATTCCTGGGAGTTTCCCTAGCACCAGGTTTCTCCATAATCCTGATTGTTCCTCCCAATCATGACATCTCTTTAATTACTCTCCCCTCTGTCCCACCTCCAACCTGCCCAATCTGATCCCTTAGGTTCCCATTCCCCTATGTACCTCCTCAGCCCAACACTCAGTTTACCCAGGAGATCTCTTCTATTCGCCCTTCCCAGGGAAATCCATGTGTTCTTCTTTGGGTCATCCTTGTTACCTAGCCTCCCTGGGGCTGGACAATCACCTACTTACAATCAGTTATGCTGAACTTTCTCATATGAGGGAATGGCAGGTTATGCAAGGGAGTAGAGGAACTGCTTTAGGTACAAACAACACACTTCTTAAAGAAAAAATGACTACCAACAGTACACATTTTCTAGATAGTTTGTCTATGTTCCCAATACAAACTTTATGGTTATTTATTTACTTAATTTTTTGTATCCAGAAAATAGTTATTCTGTGACTTAGGAGCTGGCACATACTGACCACATATTCAGCTCTTGGCCAGAAAAGATGTGACATAACTGTTTCTGGACAGTCTACCTTGTTTTCCATGACAGGATGTACTGTCACCTTTGAAATTGTGGGCCAAATAAACCCATTTCTTCCCTCTGTTATTTTGTGGCAGAATGTTTCATCACAGTAACAGAAATGACGCTAGAACACAGCAGTTAAGGGGAAGTCATTCAGCATTGGCCAACTCCAGTTTCCACACACATACCCAGGGGAGTACACCCACTCACAAATGGACACGCATGTCACACATGAGTGTATGTCCCCTACACAAAACAATGGTTTAAAAGTGAAAAATGAATGAAAGTTTCTAGGAGCATCTTTGAATCGAGGGAAAGGTTGAGGACTTCCAAAGAATATTTCACTAAGATTGTACCATAATCTCATTTCAGCATCAGCCTCCAGCCTCTCATACCTACATTATAATGATCTACAGTAAAATCATTTGGGGAACTAAGTCTTTCTCTCTTAGAGCATTTTATACTTACAAAGCACTCATCTGCTTTTCCATTACTATTCAGAAATAGAACACATGAGTAGTAATGTAGCCATGCCTTCTATCTGGTCAACGTTCTTTTAAAAGGAGAACCTTTCCTAATACTTCTTGTAGTCAGTTTCATCACATTGTAGACAGAAGACAGAACAAAACTAAACGTACTATGTGGTTGTAGAATCATCATCTGCTTTTTCAATCAGCAGAGTTTTTTCGACAGGATTCAAAAATTAAAGAAATGAAAGAATGCTTAACAAATAATTCACCCTCCCCCAAAAGAAAAAATATATTACTGTCTAAAATTCCTGTCTCATTTTCTCTGAACTAGCCTTAAATTTAGCTATAGTTATTTTTTATTTTTATTATATATATATATATTTATTTATGAGACATGTATGTACATGTTTGTGTGTAAGAGTATCCATGCATACAGGTGCATGCAGCCACACATGGGGATATCAGCAGAGAGCAACATTTGTCCCCTCTATCATTCTACACTTTTTTCCTTTAAGGCAGGGTCTCTCACAGAAGCTAGATCTAGTATTTTCCAGCTACTCTTGTGTAGCTAAAAACCCTAGGCCACCCTGCTATGTCTTCTTCCCTGAGTTCTGGGTTAAAAGGCATGCATGGATATCAGGATCCAAACTCCTATCTTCATTCTTGTGAAACAAGTGCTCTTAACCATTGATCCATATACCACTCCATTCCCTATTTATAGTTTTCTGATATTGGTAACTATCCTATAATTGTTCTAAAAAGTTCCAAAAAGTATTCCTTTTTTTCATTTCACAGTCCAATTATCTTTGAGAATTTGAATGTCAATAATTCTTGTTGTCACTTTTTTCAATATTTTTAAATCAATGCAGAATTTCCTCCGATTTGTTCCACTAAATCAATTTTCTGTTCAACTGGGTCTTACCTTATGATTTAATTACATAGTTGTTGGAGTGCAGTGATCAATTTTGCTCTTTAGAAATTTAAATGAAATATGCAGAAATTGATAAACGTATGCCATTATGCATTTGAAGAGTCACAGCATCTGTTGTTTAAAAGCATGAATTAATTTGTCAGACAACAAAACCTTCACAGTTATTATATATACTTATGTTCACATCTATAGCTTCGGTATTTTCTTTTTTGTCTTTTATTTGTCACAACTTTTTCCTCTTCTATAGTCAATGGTATGTTTCACCGTGTTTTTTTCTAAGTAGTGCCATTTCAGGAGTGAGAAATGGGCAAAAGGGAAATTGTGTGAGCAAGTGTTCATATCTATGAGCATACGAGCATGTGGCAGTAGAGGCCAGAGTTTGATGTTAGGGGTCTTCCTCAAGTTTTGGATACTGAGTCTCTCACTGAACCTGCAGCTTCCTGATTCTGCTAAGTTAAAGCTAGCCAGTAACCAGCTGCCCCTCAGACATTCTGGAGATGCAGATACAAAGCCTAGCTAAGTATGTAGGTTCTGAGAATAAAACTCTTTGTCCTCATGCTTGGGAGACAAGAAGTTTACAGATTAAATCATCTTCCAACTCTCTATTTCTGTATATTCTTCTTTAAACTGTGTCCATATGAGTACATAATTTTAGGATTTCAAAATAGACAGTGGAGAGTTGTGAAGACATAGTCAGATTCCTAGCATGTATTTTATTTTATTTTGTCATTGAAGAAATCAAACAGGGTATTTCACCTGCTAATACATGCTATACCACAGAGCTACTCACTAAACCCCAAAAGCATAATATCCAGGGAAGAAATTATTATAAGATACTAATATCTCATGTGGCAAGAAATCTCGTGTTTTTAAAAGAAACACAATAAAACTTTCATTTATTTTGCTTTGATATATTTCCTTTTTACAGTTTTTTCCCACAGTGATTATATATCTCTTTAAAATCAAGCTAGAATGAAAATACTGTCTTTGACCCCATGTCTCTTAATTGTGTTATCTTGGATGAGCTGATATTATAAATAGCCAGAAGATAAGAAAACATGCATAAGGACTTAAAGCGGTACAGAAGTAGTCAAGAGCATATGCTGTTCATGAATGAATATCTGAATTTGAATCCCTCGTATATAAGATGCTGGGCATGGCTACATGTGCCTGTTAACCCAGAGTTGTGGTGAGGAATGAAGTCAACAGTGTTCATGACACAACAGCCAGTGTGATGAGTTCACTGAGGCAGTTTGTCTCAAAGGAATAAGAAGAAAAGTGGTAGAGCAGGACATCTGATGCTCTCCTATAGCTGCTACACATTCATGTTCACATATGTATATACAACTCTTTCTCTCTTACCCACACACACATACACACACACACACCATGCTGCCAATATATAGGCAAAGTTACAGCATTTCTTTTTCTGTTGCTTGGTAGACAGTTGATTATTCTGCATCATGGTGGAAGGCTGCTAATTTTGAACATCAAACATAGCTGGTATGACTAAACTTCACATATTATTCATAAAGGATTCAAGGATGATATCAAAACAGTTAAGCTAGGAGTAGTTCCAATTCTACCAATAGATATTTCAACAACAGAACATAGAATTTTTGATGAAAACCATCATGATTATATATATAAAATTCATTATGTCTCTAAGTTCAACAAAGCATTAACTAATTTATAATTAAGGAAATATCACTGTGAAATTTAATTAGTGATGTCAAAATTAAGAGGTTTGAAAGGAAGGGGATATTAGGATTAAAGGTTGATACATTTTAAATGAAAAACTGGGAAGCATAGATCTGAAGTCTCCACTTATTTACAAAGGAACAGGTGACCCTGAAAAAGTTTGTGTGTACAGGAATGAGGATTTTGTGGCCTAAGACCTTTCGTTACAGTTTTAAACAAGGTGTCAGCAACAGTGGGTACACTGTCCTAACCTGTGGCCATTAGCAGCCTAAAGAAAAATTTTCAGGGCTGCAGATGCAGCTTACTGGTTGGCAACACTCAGTGTTCTTTCAGAGGCCCTGACTTTGGTTTCTGGCACCCATAAGTTGACTCACAACAATCCATGATGACTCCAGTTCCAGGGGATATCTTCTGAACTCCACAAATGCACAGTGTGAACACGGTGTGCATGCATACATTTGGGCAAAATTTTCATAAAATAAAATAATCTCAAATTATTTTTCAAAAATTTTCTAAGGGTTAGTTTTACTTTTAAATTTGTGTGTATGTGTGTGTGTGTGTGTATGTGTGAGAGAGAGAGAGAGAGAGGAAGAGAGAGCAAGGTTGATGCTAAGAATCTTCTGTAATCATGTCTCCACACTATCATTGAGGCAGTGTCAAAACCAGAAATCACCTGTGTGGCTGCAGATGTAACTCATTCTGTAGAGAACTTTGGCATACATGAATTCAGAGCTCATTGTCCAGAACCACATAAAATGCACATGGAGTACCACTGTAATCCCAGCATCCAGGATTTGGATTTAGAGGCCAGACAACCAGAAGCGCACGTTCATAATCAGCAGACGTACAGTGAGTTGGAAGTCAGACTGGCATACTAGAAGCCATGTCCAGCAGTATTTTAATTCATAAACATATACACAGAAGGACTTCCCACACCATCTCCTCTTTCCTGTCTAAATGAAAAGAAAGGTTTTAACTTTAACATAGTCAAATTATATATAACAGAACAGTTATCAAGTAAGAACTATAGTTACAATATTTAAACCATTAACATTTAGTAAAATTTAAAGAAAGTACTTTACCATCTATCCTATCTTTGTGATTCTAAAAGTCTCATATAACATCTTTTATCATAACTAAGGAAAACTATTACTATACCTATCTGTCTTCAACTCCATCAAAGAACACAGAAGGATAATATATAAACACTAGAAATTATTGAGACATCTCACTGCCTGGACAGACATCCAAATTTCATCTGTAACGTTGGGGCATCCATCTTCAGCACATAGGCCACAGTGTGTCTGGCAGACTTCTCAGCAAAGCAGGAAATTTTAAACTTCCATCATCATTGGCAGTTTGTCAGTCATTTTTCTGTGTCCTGCAGAATGTCTGACAGACACTTCCATGAAGCAGGGACCCTTTAGGACTATCCATCTTGCTTTGTGAGTTCAGCAGTCACTTTCTTGTGGGCTCTGCATGTCCATATTATATAACAAAAGTCAAACAGCCCAGGCAAGAGAAGTTTCTTGTCCAAATGACTAGGTTCATTATTTTTAAGATAAACTCCATAATGATTTTCTTCAATGCCCATCATCTTCTCTGACGTAATTGATGCTTCTAGGAGCAGACATTTCTCATTGTCAAGAAAAACCCTAAACCATTTTAAATGCCATTTTCCTCTATCTCAAATATATTTCTGTATATCTAGAAAACCTAACTAGCCTAACTATAAGTTTTGACTATTATAGGTAACTAGCTATAATCTGTATTTAATTATGTATTACATTTTAAATGATGTAATAAACAGTATTTAAAGAAGAGGAGAAATATACATATCACAAAATTGACCATAAATTATCAGTAAATGAAAATCCATACCAATACAAAAATTCATTTCTATACCATAATCCCCTTTTACCTTTAAAAGAGATTAGTTGTGATCATTATCCATGTATAACCAACCCCATTTAAATGAAAACAAAAATTTATGAACATTATTTTGGAATTTGGGATTTGTTCATTCCAAACTGCTTCCTGCTGGTTGGGGGCGCTGCCCATACCATGGGGATCATGACAAAACACAGAAAGCTAGCTAAGTCCTTGGTTTTGTGGTCTGTATGGCTGTATCATTCCAGCTGTTTCAGATGCTGGACTGCCTGGGACACTGGTTCAGGAGGTCTTGCTTCATCAAACCATAGAAACCTGGAAGGAATCCACAGTTTTTTATTTTGTGGAAACAGAAACAAAAACTTTTTCCCAAGTAACCTGTCCTTTCGTTTAAATTTCGAAGTCAAAGCATTTTTAAAATATATAATTGGATTAATTTAGTAGCATTTATAATCAACTGTATTTTACCAGTAGTTTTTTCCTTAACAGTCAAACATTTCAAAGACAACACAATAGCATACACTATCTAGACTCTCTTTTTACATTTCATCTTTATGTGGCTTTTTATTACACTATTTCTTTTACATTTATTTATTTATTCATTTCTCTGAGACATGGCTTCTCTGTGGAAATCTGCTTGTCTCTGCCTCTGGAGTGCTGGGATTAAAGGCATGTGTCACCGCAGCCCAGCTTCTCTATTTCTTTTACCAGTATCCTGTTTTCTCTCTCAAGCCTATGTATTTTTTTTCGAAGGCAAGGTTTCTCTGTATTGTTTTGGAGCCTGACCTGGAACTCGTTCGGTAGACCAGGCTGGTCTTGAACTCACAGAGATTCACCTGCGTCTGCCTCCGGAGTGTTGGGATTAAAGGCATGTGCTACCAATGCCCGGCTATGTTTTTAAATACACTATAAACTTTTTAGAGGTTTTATTTAATCTGAATCGTACTTTACTGTAAATATTTATGTTTTCCTGGTCAAGTGTCTGTTATCTGCTAAACAACATTGCTAAAGTTAAAGAGGAAACAGTTGCTGGCTTCCCAACATGGCTGGGCCATAAGTTTGCTGCCAGCATTGGGAGCTGTGCTCACCACCTTAGTCTATGCTGGCTTGGAGATGTGGTCACTGCCACTACCAGGTGCTTCTTAGACACACCATTCAATTGTTGGCAGGACCTCTTAAAAGAGCCCTCTGTTTTTTGTTTTTTCTTTCTAACTGGTTATGCTGGGTCAGGAAGACTCTCTTAAGGGAGCCTCTGTTTGTCTCTAGCTAAACGGAGGCTGCCTGAGAAAAATGCTGCTACTAAGAAGCTGTGTTTCCTCTGTTCTCTTTATTGTAAAATCCCTTTTTAAGCTTTTGTTAAGGTTTAAGTGGAAGTTCTTAATACCCATGATTTTGGCGCCATATTGTTGCAGGATTCCCGCCTTAGACTATGTTAGTAATGGGTTAATAATTAAGTCAGAGGTAGCCATTAAGAAACCAAGCAGACTACAGCCAACAGCTTCATAATTAATATAGTGTCTCATGTATTATTTGGGGCTAAGTGTCAAGGGGACCCAGGCAGCAATCCTGCAAGGGGCAGAAATAAAGCAGAGGTTAGAAGTGTCAAAGGGTTCATTACTATATTAAGGTCATAAGGAAATCGAGGCATAGGTTTTGAATGTAAATGTGAGTAGTCATCTTGTTTATATGCAGTTCTCTTTATTGTCAGCCAAACACATTGAGGAGTTCCTATCCTCTCCATCTACCTTCAATTTGTCATGTCTTTCCATCTTGCCTCAGTGTCACCAGATGTTGTGAGTGCCACATAGAACCAGCACACACAGTGGGATGCAGTACTGGAACTTTTCACAAAAAAAACATTATTTTTGTTTATTTTGGAAGTATGTATATATGTGTACTCTTACAGTGTATATGTGTAGAGGTTAGTGGACAACATGTAGGAGTTGGTTTTCTTCTTTTACCCTGTGGGTCCCAGAGATCAAATTTAGGTCCTTAGACTGGCTGTAAGTACCTTTGCACATTGAGACATCTAGTGTACCCAGAAAGCATTAACTTTATATAGGACACATGGTCACCTGCCTGTTCACCTGTGCAACTGAAAAGTGGAATCCATTCCATTTATTCTTCTCAGATGAGAAAAAGCAAGGAAAAGAGTGGTGAACACAAAACAAAAACAAAGAATAAGAGAAAGGAAGGTGATTTGTCCATCTACCTAGTTTTCTTTACATATACATTTATTCTATGATTTTTAGTTTAGATGTGAATTTAAAATAACGGTCTTGTATAAACCTTGGTGGTGCTGATTTACAGGCCTTTAGGACCACAAAAATGTCAAATATGAATATGTGTGTGTGTGTGTGTGTGTGTGTGTGTGCATGTGGGGGTTGGGTGGAGTGGGTGTGCCTTGCCCTTGCGTATGAAGCCAAAGTCAATGCCAGGTGTCTTCTGCAGTCGCTCTCTTCTTTATAACTTTTCCAGACAAGGTCTTTCACAAAATATGGAGCTCATTGATCTGTGTAGGCTGCTGGTCAGCAAACTCCACAGACCATCCTTTTTACACCTCCTTAGAAGCAAGACTACAGGCATGCATAGCAGTACCCATGTTTTCACATAGGTTATAGAGATCAAAATTCAGGTGTGCAGGCTTATGCTTCAAGCTCTTTGCCATCAGAATTTTATCTTCAGCCAGCAAGCAATGTTTATGGTATGAGAAAAGTGGACCCTCACTCTGTAATAATAGCACTGGAGACTAAGAATAGAGAAGGTGAGGCAGTTAATTTTACAACCTAGCAAAGCCAAGCCAAGTAAGGATACTGATTGAGGCATAGAATATAATGTGTATAAACTTTAAAGCAACCAAGCCATTCCCCCACATTCCCCTTGGTTATGTAATCAGTGGGGAGTAATCTTCTAAACTAGCTCAGCCTTACCATTCCCTCTGCTCCTAAGTTGTTTCTACTCAATCATATAAGTGTTTGTCTCCTCTTATAACTTATTTTAAAACTTAACAGATGCATGACCCTGCCTTGTCTGCAAGTTACTAGGCAAGCTTGGCTCCTGGTAATTTTCTATTCTAAACTTCAAGTTTGGATGGTAGGGGAAGCTCAACTGAGTGGTTTCCAGTAGTTACACTATCTTTAGGGGTCAAGTGTTTTCTGTTCACCTGTAATTAAACCTACACTTATTCAAGCCAATTTTATTTTGGAAATGAGACATCAGATTTTTATTTCTTACAATGTTCATCTGACATGAGATGTTTAACTAAGAGAAGGCAAGATTCTGTGTAAGTCTTCCTAATGCCTTCTGATTACACCAACTTGTACACTTAGGAAGAGGCCTTTGAGTGGATGTGTTTGAAAATAAGAAAGCTTTGGGCACAGGTGTTGCCTAAAAAAAATAAGAACCAATAAAGCTGTGCTTAAACTGCTGTTGTTTAAATAGACCTTCTGGAGTGGGTGGGGGAAAGATGTTTAAATTCTAGAGGAGTTGATTTTCTTCTGGTTTGTTTGTTTTTAAAATAATTAGAAGAATAAAATGATCATGTGAAAATTGCTGCTATTCATATTTTAGTCCAAAATCAGATAGACATCATCAGTTGAGTAGCTGTCAACCAGTCCATTATGTATCCTGGAGGAGTTCTTTGTCATGAGAATGGTGATTCAATGGCTTGACACTTGTGCATGAGTTAGTATTAATTGCTTACAGTCAAGATTTTAAAATGAAGATGACAGTTCTTGTAACTTTTTAGCAAAATGTGTTTGTGTTCCTAGCTTTATATCTCGATTGTAGGAATTTGAATCATAAAGGTAAAACTATGTCTAATCCCATCTTGCTCCCCATCAAAATGCATAGATATTTTTCAAGTGCAAATCAACTGCCCCTTGGTAGCATTGGATGCTGTCCTTAACAGCCTAGGGTCATCTGAGAGGAGAAGCTTCAATTTAGGAATTGATCTTTGGTCTACCATCATGTCTATAGGGATGTTGTGAAAATTGATAGTCCCACCCTTAATTGGATAGACCATCCTACCACAGTTAAGAATAAAGAGAGATGCCCCCTCAGAAAGTTTCACAAGTTAATATGATATAGTCCATGCCTTAAGCAAGATGATCCCTTCCCAGGTGTCTCTAAGCTCTGTCAAGCTGACTAGGAAGGTGGGTTACAGCAAAATAGGAAACTCTTTGCTATAGTGGTCAAATGCTATATAATCCCATTCTTAGCTCTTGTGTTAGTGGTCTGCTAGGTTTATACATTCCAAAGCTGTTTTGTTAATGTTGGTTCTTTTTTCTCCCTGATATTGAAAGACTGATCGGGCATTCATAGAGATGAACAATGAAAGGATATTAAAGGGACTAAAGATAGTACAAGATAAGGTGAATAAGATCTGCAACATGCCAATTCTACATAATCTCCAAGTTCTAATTAGACTTTCATTTTTTTCCACCTTGGGAACTACTATGGAAAAATAAATAGTTCTTAGGAAGAATAAGATGTTTGATTAGTTTCTCTGGTGTCTCCTTACAGAAATACTAAGTCAAACAGCTTAATGTATCATCAAAGGTGATAAAAAATTAACATGGGACTATAACACCCCTCTTGGTAAAACAAAAAGAAACAAAATATGGAAGAAGAAGAAATTAGTTGTCTATATCACTGCTTCTCAACTCCAAGCAGCCAACCTTGGAGAAAGATGCCTCTTGCTTGGAGGAGGAACAAATACATAAGTCCCTGTCTTCCACTTGTAACCCAGTACTGAGCAGAGCCCAATGACCCATACCAATGGGCCAACCTAAACAGGTTGAACTCTGAGAATTTTCTCAGCCAAGACATCTGACTTCAGCATCTATCCCTCCTCCAACCTCATGGGCTTAGTGAGGGTAGTCTTCACAGCTTGGACAGCAGGTCATGAAAGCAAGCATGAGGCTTCCATTGTTACCTCATAGCCAAGTGCATCCTCAGTAAGAGGTACAACCCAGCACCAGTTAAAGGCATCTTACATACACTCCAGAGCTTACAGTCTCCAGACTAGTCCAGGCCTAAGGTGGAGACCTGTGTCCCAGTGGAGGAGAGTCATCTTTGACTGAGGTCATTTCCATCCTTGGATTAGACCTGACCATACCTTCCCTCCTTCTGAGATTACACAGATCTCTTAAAAGTAAACTGTTTCTGTTCAAAATAATCTTAAACAGCTTTTTCACAAGTGTATGAAGTTGTTGAAAGCTCAAAACAAAGGCAACCAGGCTAAATAAAATAGCAAAAATAATGAAAGGGATCATATGATCAAATATTAAGTAATCAATATAAGAGGTCAGATGATAGAGTTACTAACTGATGACAGGAGGACTTCTAAAGACCTGGAACATAAGGATGATTTGAAACAGACACAATGTTCAATGAGGACCTAGAGTATGTGTGGGTGGGCATGATAAGTAAATCAGAATGTATAGGCAATCTATGATGTGGGGAACTTCAAATAAAACATGGTAAGTATCATTTTCCTGTTATTGAATGAATGTAAAAGTGGGAAAATGTGTTGAATGTTACACATTAGTTTTATGTACCATAAGACTTTGGTTCATGACAGACAAGGAAAATGATTATGTAGCATGTGATGTTATAAAAGCAGTTTAAGAAGAGAGGGCTTATTCTGGCTTATGTGTCCTGGGCAATAGAGTTCCTCATGGAAGGGAAACATGTCAACAGAGTCAGGAGGATTGGTGATCAACAGTCAGGAAGCAGTGAAGGAACAGGAAGTGGAGCTGGGCACTAAAATCTTAAGGAACATCTGTCTCCAATGATCTACTTCCTCTGTCAAGACCTTCTATCTTAGAAATTCTTCAACTTTCCAGACACCCACAACTAAAAACCGAATTGAACTCCTAGAGCCTAGTTGCAAAGATGAGTGATGAGAAAAGGAAGCAAGACCAGGCTGGCGAAACCCACAGAGGCAGCTGACCTAAACAAGGAGGAATGTATGGACCCAGACTGATGACTGAGAGGCCAGCATGGAACTGATCCAGACACCCCAGCCCCCTGAACCTGAGTGTCAGAGAAGAGGTCCTGACAATCTGTGGGACCTTGGAGAGTAGAACAGTATATATTCCAAGCATGCAAATAGACTTTGGGAGCCCATTCCACATGGAAGAATGCTCTTTCAGCCTGGACACTTTGAGGAGGATGTAGGCCCTGCCTGGTATGATATGACAGACTCTGAAAATCCCTCATGGAGGACCTTACCCTCCCTGGAAAGCTGAGGGGAGATGAAGTGGGCTAGAAGTTGGAAGGATTGAGGATTGGGGGATGAGAGAGGAGGAGAGGGAGAGGGAACTGAGAGTAAAATGTGTAAAAAGTTAAATAAAAAATATATATACCACAAAAAAAAGAAATTCTTCAACTTTCTCAAACAATGCCACTGGATGCTCCAACACAGGAGTTACAGGAAATTTCACACTCAGATCAAAACCTACACGTATGCAATTTGGAGACTGGGGTATCTAGAGGTACATAACATTCACTTTCAATCTACTGAATTTAGTGTACATGTTTTTAAACAATTGGCTCTAGAGTCAATATAGTAAGGAGTCAGTAAAATGATCACTCAGAGCAAACCTGGGAGGGGAAAATTAAAGCCTATAGCTGAGCTTTGAAGGTGTCTTCTGAGAGAATGAGACCTGTAGAGATGTTTCAAGAGAGAAGATTCAAGCAAGGCAGGAGTTCAAAGGCAAGTGAGAAAGGCCTTAAATCCTTCTACTTATCTCTGTGAAGTTGAGTTAGGGGAAATTGAATCCGGGAAAAGCACAGGTTGGAATTGGTAACTGCAAATACACAATGATGTTGGCACTTTTAAATTTTAGGAGAGAAGGCCACAAATATACTGCAAGAGGTTTGAAGACTAGTGTGGGTAATGGACACATTGGTATTTAAATCTTATACATCTTTTACATAACTTATTGTTATGTAAAATATTTATTGAACAAGTGGGAAAATTGGTGACAGAGAAGACCTAGATGAAAAGGCTTATGATACTTTCCAATATAGAGAAGTTTGAGTGGTTGGTCACAAGCCTTAGAATTCCAAGGTGTTTAAGAACCCAGACTGCATTGATGTAGTTGGGGAGCATTTTATAATTTTTTTACAAATGTATAAGGTTTCTTTCCCCAAAATTTTGGCAGGGGGTGGGGGAAATGATGTGAATAGATGAAGTTGTTTCTTGTGGATGGGAGGCTCCAGAGATGGTGAGGAATTGTCACAGTGCTGGGAGAAGTGTTTTCCACTAGTTGGATGAGCATCCTGCTGTGTTCCAATCATGAATGGCTCTGGATTCTTGATTGATACTTGAGATGCTTAATTAAGGAATGAAATCTTAACTCAATATTTAGTAAGTCATTTGTGAAATAGTTTGACTTTTTCTGTGAAAACAGGAAATTTTGTCATTCTATAATTCTTAGCTTTGATTTCCCAGGATATTGGTTCTGTGTTTTCTTTAATAATATAGAATAATACAGAAAGCTTATCTTGTACATATAAAAATGTACAGTTTTAAATTATGATAATATTTGGGTTCAAATGCTTCAGTAAACCTTGCAATTTCACTTTACAGTCTTAATTTCTTAATTATTTCAAGGAATTATTTATAGATAACTTAATATTATTCTTCAATATTAAGCAAGCAGATTATCTCACCCAAGCTAAACACATACTTGCATTTTTATTAAAAAATAAAATAAACTCAACTAGTGAGGTGACTTTATGCTAATACACACAGATCCTGAATTTTTTCAGCTGTCAGCTTCCCATTAAACCACCATGATAACATATTCATGAATCTGGGTTTATTACTTGATTCTATATGTGAGAATATCATTTTGAAAATTCAAGGCATCTGGACAAAGGGGATGTGTATTCTGCATTAGTTATTTTCCGCATTACTGTGACAAAGCAACTTAATGAAGTTTAAGTGTTTGGTTCAGTGTACAGCTGAAGGGTACAGTCCATCATACTGAGGAAAACCAAATGGGGAGAGTGTGAGGCAGCTGGTCATACTGTATCCACAGTCAGAAAGCAGAGGGAAATGAATGTTCACATTAAATGGTTTCTCCTTTTTTATTTGGCTACCAACATTCAAGGTGTATCTTCTTAGTTAACCTAATCTTGAATGGCCTTCATAGATGCTGACAGAGCTTTGTCTTCAATGATGTTCTAGCTTTATTCATGTTTATGATTGGCATAAGCTATCACAAATACATCCCTGTCTACTTGACATTAAAACATATCACATTTAAACCAATATATTTCATATTTTGTCCCCATAGGTTCATAACTAATTCCACAATATGAAATTTATTAAAAATCATCATTGGTTTTAATAGTCCAACACTGTGTAAACATTTAAAATAGAAATCTCTTCTGAGATGTGAGACAATCTTAATCTTGAGCTATACAATCAAGAACAAGTTACAGGGTTTCAATATGCAATAGCATAGAATGAATAGCCCCACTCCAAAAGGGCAGAGTAGAAAGAGCAAGGAGCAACTGGGCATTGGTGATGTATGCCTTAAATCAGAGGCACTCAGATCTCTGTGAGTTCAAGACCAGCCTGGTCTACAAGAGCTAGTTCCAGGACAGCCTCCAAAGCTACAGAGAAATCCTGTCTAGAAACCCCCCAAAATAAAGAAATGAAGAAAGTGGAAGGAAAGACCAAAGGCAAGAAACAAACCCAACAGTAAACACTCCAAATCTTTTAGACTCATGAGGGAGTTGTCTGTGCTCCAAAGGGTTTAAGTAACCTCTAAAATCTGGTTCTGCTGCCTTCATCACATATAACATCTATTAGGCCAGTTTACAGCTTCTTTCAATGTTTGTAGATTTCCTTGATGAACCTCCCATTATTGTGATAGTACTGACATCCTAGTGTCTACATTTCAACTTTGGCTTTGTCTTCATAACTCATGAAATTCTCCTTACTCTAGTACATCCCTTCAGAGAATCTAAACTTATAATATGATACATAACGGGTCTCCATAGTCTTTTGGCAGCTTTGTGCATATGCCTCCATGATTCCCTCATGCTTTCATGTCTATCAGCCCAGTACTCCAATGACAATGAAGCCATATTCTTCTGCCAGGTTCACATGTCACCTGAGCTCCATTGGATCAAAGTGACTTCTGTCTGCCTAGGTGGCTGTTTTGGAGCAGGTAACATCTCTGTTCAGAATCTCTTTTTTCAAACAGTTTTGTTTTCTTCTAAGTTGGAATATTTAACTGGTACACTCTCACTCTTAGGATACCAATCCTATTGTCTAAGACTTTTAATTTTATCAGACTTCTTTCCTAGAAAAACCTTGCCTTTTTTCATTTTTATGTGTGCAGTCCCACTATAGATATGAATAAGAGCAGTTATCAGTAACCATGACACCGCCTGAATGTGACCTTGTCTTAAAATTTCCTCTGCAAAACAATTGGTTCACCTATTTGAAATTCAGCTGCATACAAGTTCTCAGAGCATGGACAATATTTAACCATATCTTTCATCCATTTGTGCAAGTATAACCTAGTTACTCATAAAGTCCTTGTTCCCCTTTTCTATTCCACAAGCCAAGCTTTCACCATTCACATTTCTCGGCAGTCTGGTCTTCCAAACTCCTACAAAGATGGCCTATTAAGGTCTTCTTAAAATAATCTAGGACAGCTCTGGTTTTTATAGCTTTCTGCTACAATCCCACTTCAAAGGTCTGCAAGTTACATCATCAGTTTGTCAAAGTCCTAGTCCCATTTCCCAGTCCAGGTTGCTATACTAGTTACTTTATTCATTGCTGCCTGAAAAGAACAATTTCCAAGATGAAGAGTTTATTTCAAGTTGCATTTCAAGTATATACTCCATCATGATGGAGAAGATATATTAGTGGGATCTGAAGCTCTTTTTGACACCTACTCAGAAAGCAGAGAAATGTGAATTCTTGTGCTCAGCTAAATTTATCTTTTAAAGTAATCTTAAGCCCATAGAATGGTGGGCTCTCACAACTTCAATGAACCTAACCTGGAAAATCCCTCACTGAACTTTGCATCTAAGGTGATTCTAGATCCTGTCAACTTGTCAAGCAATATAAATTATCATATGGATGATACAAATTTCTTTAGGGATTGGAGATTAAATAGCCAGGGCAGCTGTTTCAGTGTAAAAATTCTGATTCTTTGAGACACATTCATGAAATTTTACAACTGAGTCATCTCCTAGGCCCCATGTTGGAATTATAATGTTTCTACCACAAGAAGAACAAAATTATGTTAAATGGCTACTCTCAGCTTTTGGTGGAAGACATACAAATTACAGCATTTTTACCTGAAAAATCTTAAACTAGGATATATTGGTATGAATTTCTTTTCAAAAATACTTTAGTTTTATATCTATTGTTGTTTTCTTGGGACATATTTCTGTAAATATGCAATACCCATGGAACCCAGATCTTTTGGAACTAGAGTTACAGTTGTGAGTACTATGTAATTGTGGGAATTGAACCTGGGTCCTCTGAAATAGAAGCAAGAAGTTTTAACTATTAAGCCATCTCTCCAGCTCTTTCTACTTATTTCTTTTCATTATTCAAGTTATAAGGGGTGGGGAAGGATTGACTGTTTTGACAGCCATATTTGTTTATGAGTGTTAGAGACTGCAAATGTAAGCACTTAGAATTGGGGAAATAGACAGTGAAGCTATCCGTCAAATATTTTCCTTTTAGGAAAGTGATTGAGTTGAATATGTGTTTAGTATAATTGGCTCTTAGAATTCAGTAAGCTGAAAGTAAGGAAAGATTATTTAATCAAGGTTCTGTAGAGGCATGTATAAAGCTGTGTTTTAAGGAGGTTTGAAGCATACCTAGCTTAATCTTCCCATGTGAAGGTACTTCAGTCACTGACAAGTCACTTATATTTCATTGCCTAATATAAAACAAGGTATGAGGCAGTCTAGAAATGCTTTTGACACAGTTCTACTTATTAATGTACCAAGAGAAGTTCTGAGAGCAGCAGGTGGATTCTGTAATGAGTATAAGTCAAGCAGTAAGAGTGGATGAATGGAAGGACCAGAAAACTATATTTGAAAGAATGGCTTAAAAAACTGAATACAGACAAATATTAAATGGCTTTGTATTATTTCATAAGATCTTTGTTCCATTTTGAGCTGACGAATTACACATGGATTTAAAAGGGAAAGTTTTTCCTCTAATGAAATGTAAAGAACCAGGAGTAAAAAATTGTGGGCATATCATGAAGAGCTAACAGTGTTCACAAATCTCAAATCCAATTACCTAACAAAATTGACTTTAAAGTAATCAATGTTAAGTGCAGTCCTTATCTTCTTAAGCTTCATTTCCTTCTACTTTAGTTTTAAGAGCAATAATGATTAATATTCTTACCTATATCCTTAATAAAAAAAACCTCATATCTTAATTAGTTTTTTCTCTGTGAGAGTCCACATACCATGGATTTTGTTTTCCCTTTCTTTGACCTAGGACTGTTCATACTGAAAGTAGTCTCTCATATCTTCTCTATCTCTAGAATCTCAAGTGTCATCTGTATTTAAGATTTTCCTTTGGATTTGAGGATTTGGAGACTCTATTATCTCTATGATGCAAGAGGAGTATGTACAAGGATATAGGAATGGCTAATAGCACATTAAGAATCTATGGAGACATGTTTGTTGAGGGCATGCTATTTTGTTCTTCTTACCAGTCTATGAAGAAAATCAATGAATCTAGAGCAGGGGTAAAATACTGAGTGGAATGGGAGTAAAGTGATTTAATAAAGTTCATGGTCATTGAGCACAAGAAAACAGGAGATTGGATCACTGAGTAAGAATAAAAAAGAACACACATAGCCTGTGTTGCTTTTTACAGTTTAGGGGAGGAAGGAATGGAAGAGAAGAAAGGAATAGAAAATACCCCATGAAGGCTTAATCTTAAATTGAATATGTCATTTGCTCCGAATGAATACAATTTTGATAGGCAAAATGTACGCTATTAACAACCAATTCATTGGCAGTTTATTGCAGAAGCTAAGGAGGCCTGTGGGCCATTTTTTGATTGATGATTGGCTTAGGAGGGGGAAGGTCTAATCTACTATATGTGGTGCCACTTTGGGGATTGTCCACAGGCAAATCTTAGAGAGACGATTCCACAATAGAAATCACCTCTTCCCAGCTATATATACTTATGTGTCAAGTTGACAAAAAGTAACCAATTCTTATGTAAAAATTAGTCATCTAGAAGGAAAGCAATTATTTCAAATAAAGTTCTCAAGATGGATTGCATGGTATGGTGATTTTGATCTGTGCTTTTACAAAACTAATAATATACAAGAGAAAGGATTCTCTGATACAAAGAGGGTGCAATTGAATGGGAATCTTATGGAGGGAGACACATGGCTGTAAAGAGACCCAAGTCTGCTTAAGGGTAGTTTTGCATGGCCTGACAGCATTGTGCAATTGCAGAAAATCAGCAGCTCTTGTAAGTTAAACACTAGATTGTAGATAAAAAGACTGGTTTCCTTTGGAAGCTGAAGGATATTCCTTTTGCCGCCTTCCTTTAAATGGGTGGCAGGTTTCCTATATTATAATTAATTTCTATTTGTTAAGCTATGAAAATAAGTAGCCCTCTCCCTAACCCTATGTTCATTGCACAGTGAAACATGTGTTAGACAGGTTCCCTGATACTTTCAGGGGATTAATGTGAGTCAAGCTCAGAAATCTGCTGGGGTTATTGAAGGCAGACAATGGTGTTTCTAACGTGTGTTCATAATATACATTTTCTTCCTTACATATATTTCATGATTATGATTCATTTTCCAATTGGATATGTCTTTGTTGTTGCAGATACAGATGTGGTATATAAAACCGACAATGGACATGTCATTAAGCTGAATACAGAAACAAATGCTACCACGTTGTTATTGGAAAATGCAACTTTTGTAAGTAATGAATAATTAATTGTGTGATGTATTCCACTGCTCATCAGCAACCTGTTTATTGGTACTTATGTATCTGTAACTCAGCTCTACACCTACACAGCATTTTAGGTAGAGTGTTGGAACTGGGATATGATTAAAATACTCTTCTCAATTGTCCCATCTTCTACCCTAATGGGTAGTTTCAGTTTTTTCCATGATAATGCCAAATTTCTTCAGCACATTTGTTGTAGAGGTGTCTTTTCTTGTCTAATATTGGTGTTTATACCTTAGTAAGGGATAGCTGACTATGGTTCTGGGATTTATTCATGGTGACTCTATTCTATTTCATTGGTCTGGATGATTATTTTTCTATTAGGGCCATGCTGGTTTGGTTACAGCCTGTAGGATAACTTGAGAGCAGGTACTGCAATGATTATGACACTTTTCTTGGTGTTTAATATTGCAGTGCTGTTGCTGATCTTTGTGTTTATAGGAACCTTAGGTTTGCTTTTTTCTCTAGTCTTTTGAAGAATTCATTGGAATTTCTGTGAGGATTGCACCAAATCTGTAGCTTGGTTTTGGTAATGTAGCCATCTTTACAATATCAACCCTGACTATTAATGAGTACAGGTTTAATGACTTTTTAATTACTTTCTTCCACATTTTGAAGGTTTATTGTAGTAGTCTTTCACCCCTTTGGTTACTTTATTCCTCTTGAAAAGTTAGTAGTTTATTACTCTTCATTTCTCTTCCCCCTCTCTCTCTCTGTGTGTGTGTGTGTGTGTGTGTGTGTGTGTGTGTGAGAGAGAGAGAGAGAGAGAGAGAGAGAGAGAGAGAGAGAGAGAGAGAGAGAGAGAGAGGCCAGGGTTTGACATCAGATGTCTTCTTCCTCAATTATTTTCCACCTTATATTTGAGATGGGTTCCCTTCACTGAATCTGGAGCTAGCCTAGAAGGCCAGCAAACTCTAGAAATCATTGTTTCCTTCTAGCCCTGGAATTAAAGTGTACACTTTCACATGCAGCTTTTTACATGGATATTAGGAATCTAAAGCCAGGGCCTCATGTTTGCAAGGGTAACATTTTGTCAACCTGGCAATATCACTTGTTAAAAATGTTCTTCATTTCTAAGAACTTTCTGTCAGATTCTGTCACCAGGAACGGGAATGCTTTTATTTCTTCCATTCATATTTGTTCTATTTTTATTTTCTGATGTTACTGCTATAATTGACTTTTGAGCACTACATTCAATGCAACTGGAGGAAATAGGCAGTTTTGTTTTCTTTCTGATTTTAGTGGAAATGCTTTCAATTTTCCCATTTGGCATAGGGTTGGAGATAGTCTTAAATGGGTCCTTTTTATGTTGAAGTACATTCCTTCTATTCCTAGTTTCTTTAGGGATGTTATCATGAAGCAGTTTGCCAAAATTTTGTCAAAGCTTTATCTGCATTAGGGAATCATGTTAGTTCTGTATCTAATGTGTTGCATTTCATTTACGTATTAGCATATTGCGGAACTAATATTGAAGGCTTAGAATAAAAGTTACTTGGTCATGGTATATTGTTCTAGCTGTCTTTCTACTGCTGTGATAAAGCACCATGACCTAAAGCAACTGAAGGGAAGAAGGGTTTCATTCTCCTTATAATTCTACCTCACAGTCCATCACAGAAGGAAGTTATGGAAAGAACTCAAGGAAGAACCGAAGGTAGGCCTGATTGCTACTCCACACACCATTGCCCAAGGAATTCACTTCATAGCCAAAATGAGGGAGGAACCATCGAAGATGCTGCTTGCTGGCTCGAAGGCAGTTTATGTTCAGCTAGATTTTACATATAAAGTACATGACCACCTGCCTATGGAATGACGATGCCCAGAGTGGTTTGGAACCATCCACATATCATTTAACAATCAAAACATTCTCCCATAGCTGACCCACATACTAGCTTGATCTAAGTAATTCCTCAGTCCCAATCCTGGATTGCCTCACAGGTGTTTCTAGGTTGTGAATGTTGACACTTAAACCTAAGAAGGACATTTATGATCTTTGTAATGTATTTGTTTAACAAATGTTTTACTGGGAAAATTTCACCCGTATTTATCTGGTTAATTGTACTATATACATTTTCTGTTTGTCTTATCTAGTTTGGTGTAATATTGTCTTTATAGGATGAACTTGGTGATATTTTGTCTCTTTGTGTTTTATGATACAACACTTCAGTGTTAAGTCTTAAAGCTTTGTTAGGATCCAGTAGTGAACTCTCTTGTTCCTGGGCTTTTCTTTGCTGCAAGGCAATTATATGTGCTTGAATCTCATTGATTGCTATGGATATGTTTATAATTGTTGGTGTCTGTGCTGGCTAGTTTCATTGTCATCTTGATACATCCTAGAGATACTGTGCAAGAGGAAACCTCAAGTGAAGGATTTTCACCATCAGATTGGCCTGTGGGTTTGTCTCTGAAGCATTTTCTCCATTGATGTTTGATGTGGGCTGGGCTACCCTTTATGAATGTGTCTCAGTTGGGGTTTCTATTGTTGTGCTTTGAAGAGACACCATGACTCTGGCAATTTTTTATAAAGGAAAACATTTTACTGAGGTGGCAGCTTATAGTTGCATGGGTTTAGTCCATTACCATCCAGGTGGGGTGCATGGCAGCATGTAGGCAGATATAGTGCTAGCTACAACTTGATCAGAAGGCAACAGGAAGTGGACTGAAACACTGTGTAGTATTTTGAGCATAAATGAGACCTCAAAACGTGCCTCCACAATGGCACACTTCTTCCAACAACACCACAAGTCTTCTTCTAACAAGGTCACACCTCTTAATAGTGTCATTCCAATGATACTATGGGGACCCATTACATTCAAACTACCACATTCCACTCCACGGTCCCTATAACCTGGTCAAAATATAATGCAAAATGCTTTTAGTCCAACTTCAAGTGTTCCCATAGTCTATCACAGTCTCAACAATGTTTAAAAGTCCAGTCTTTTCTGAGATTCATACAACCTTTTAAATGTATTCATTTATAAAATCAAAATTTAAAAAAAACACAACACATACTTGGAACATTTAATAGCATAGGATATACATTGCCACCCAAAACCATAGGAAGTGATTACAGTAAATAAATACTGAACCAAAGCAACACCAAAATCCAGTTGGGAAAACTCTAAACTCTGCCTCTCCTTATCTTATATCAAACTGCTCTTCATATCTCCAACTCCATTCAGCTTTGTTGACTGCAAGTACTTCTTCTCTTGGGTTGGTTCCACTCCCAGTTAGCAGCTCTCCTTGGCAGGTATCCCAACACCCTGACATCTCTAATATCTTGTATTTTCCAAGGCAATCTAGACTTCACCTTACAGCTTCAGGAATGGCCTCTCTAGGCATCATTTCAGGAACACCCCCTGACACATGCCTTGCTTTAACAGTTTTCCTTGTGTGTAGAGGCAAATTTCATAAAGTGTTTCTTCTATCCTTAACTATAAAATCACAATCACATAGTCATAGTCAAAGCTAGAACTTGGTCCCCTCATTCAATATATCTTCACCAGTTTTCTATTTGTTTCCTAAACTTGGTTGTCCTTGAATTTGTTATGTATGTAGACCAGGCTGGTCTCCAATTTAGAGATCCACTATACTTTGACTTCCAAATTCTGGGAATAAAGGTATGTACCACCACACTTGGTTCTAAGGTTTTCTCTAATTACTTTTCACAAGCTTTAAATTGAGCTAAGTGGGATCTTACCCAGAGGTCATCACTCCCTTGATATCATTTCTTAACCTGTTTATCTCTTTGAACATAAGACTTAGCTCCATTCCATTTCCCAGTTTCCTTTTCACAATCTGTACTTTTTAAAAAATCTTTTTTGTTGTTGTTTAAGACAGGGTTTCTCTGTATAGCTTTGGAACCTGTCCTGGCCCTCTCTCTGTAGACCAGTATGTCCTCGAACTCACAGAGATCCTCCCGCCTTTGCCTCCCAAGTACTGGAATTAAAGGCATGCACCACCACTCCTCTACCCTCATTAAAAATCTTTATCAGAGTTAACTATAATATCTACACAACAAAGTCTATATTAGATTGTTTTGAGATTTCGTCTGCCAAGGGAATTTATCTGAAACTCTTCACTTTAGCCTCAAACAGAAACTTTTTCTTAGGACAACGGCAGAAAAACAGCCATATTCTTCACCAAAATACCACATCTGGCATCTCTAGTAGCTTGTATTTTCCAAGATTTTTTAGGCAGTATTATAAAATTCCTCTCCTCTGAAACATCTTGATTCAACTACCCATAGTTCAAATAACACTTAGAATCACTCTCTTCCATGCTCCTACTAGTATGGCACATTAAGCAGTGCTTAAAGTATTCCACTGCTTTCCTAACCCAAAGCACTAAAGTCTAAATTCCTTTAAACAAATACATGATCAGACCAATCACAGCAATACCCCTGTCCTTGGTAGCAACTTCTGTCTTAGTTAGGGTTTCTATTGCTGTGAAGAGATTCCATGACCATGGCAACACTTATTAAGAGAATATTCAATCAAAGTGGCAGATTACAGTTACAGAAATTTAGTTCATTTTCATAATGGTGGAGAGCATGGCATCAGGCAGGCACACCTGGTTCTGGTTGCATCTTGATCAGGTGGCCACATGAAGTGTACTGACATACTTGGTGATATCTCAAGCATAACTAATACCTCAAAGCTCACCTCCACAGTGACACACTTCTTCCAACAAGATTGTATGTACTTAAACAAGGCCATACCTCATAATAGTGTCACTCACTATGAGATTATGTGGGTCAATTGCATTCAAACTACTTTATGATTGTACTGGATTATATAGTAAAGGAGGCCCAGTGGTTAAGAACATTTGATGCTCTTCCAGAGGAAGTGGGTTTGATTTCAATTACCTATATGGTGGCTCCCATCTGTTTAACTCCAGTTCCAGGGATCCTCTTCTCCCTTCAGTATGCACCTTGCAAGTACTTGATTCTTGGGCATACATGCATGTAGATAAAATACTTATACATAAAATAAACCTTTTACAGAGGAAAGAACGCTGAACAAGAGAAGCCCACTAAATAACCAGCAATTGCAAATGTGTGTGTGTGTGTGTGTGTGTGTGTGTGTGTGTGTGTGTGTGTGTAAATAATTGACACATTAGGAACATCAAGATGGCTCGGCAGCATGCCCAGTTCATGAAGACCCATGTTTCATCCCCACTGGGACTCACATGATGGTAGGAGAGAGCTTACTCATGCAAGTTGTCTTTTGACCTCCATATATCTGACATCCACACATATATGAACAAGCACAAACTTACACACAAAATAATAAAAGAACAATAAAAGTTGAGTTAGTAAATAAGAGAGAATAAAGACATTTTTTCTTAATGATAATAAATCTGCTCATACTTATCTAGAAATAATTGCTGTGGATCCCACATTTTACAGTACTTATGGGAGAGAAAAATTATACAAGATCGATAGCCTACTCTCTAAGGGAATGCATCTCCTTTGGGAAAATAGTGCCAACTTTCATGAATGGTTATAGAAAGCAACATAGGGCAGTCATTAGTATTTCTTCACTAGGTGAAGGACCACTGCTCCTCAGACACATGAAAGAAGGTACAAGAACCATTATGAGATGGTACCATAGTAGCAAAGAAGCTCTCCATAGGATAAGATAGTGAGAAGAAAGAGGGGGTTGGGCATGGTAAGGGTATGATCATGAAGTCCAAAATGAAGTCACTCTGGTTGCTTTCCTGCAACATTCCTTTAGGAAGCAAGGATTATACACATTTTTGTTGCCTTCATTCCCTGTTGATAACCTTTGTAAGGAGCTTCTTGTCACAATTAAATCTATGAGATTAGGTTTAGAACTTCAGTGAGGGAATATTCTTGTGTGGACTGATTATCACTAGTCATGTGACCTAGTTTAGATGAATGAAATACTTGTTTGGATCACAAATTGTTTTCATTCCTTTAGAATTAATTAGTTATTGTTTTTAGTGCTCTTAACATGTCAAGAAAAAAATTGTTAAGTTTATCATTCTGCTATCCCAATTCTTGTGTTGTCGGTGCACAGTCTTCCATCTCACCTCATTAATATATATCTATGTGGTAATTAATTAGTGTATATTATTCCACCTCATCTCATTAATATAGTCTCCATGTAATAACTAATTAGTGCATATTATTCCATCTCTTCTCAGTAATAGATCCTTCATGTGCTAATTAGTGTGTTTGTGTATAGTATTCTATTTCTCCTAATTAATATACCCTCCATATGCTAATAAATTAGTGCATAGTATTCCATCTCATTACTATATACTCCATATGATAGTTATTGCAGTTTATCTATACCTGTGGATTTATTCATTTATATTACTTTTATGTGTAGTTGTATTCTCCTCTTTGTTACCTATAACTTTTAACATAGACACCTTCGTGAATGTTTTCATTATTTTTCTTATATGATGCATAGACTCCCTAAATTCATATGTGATACAATGCAGTTAAACAGTTTATGAGTCTCAGGAAAGTAAGAATGCAATGAAGACAAGGAAGAAAAGTAGAGTTTAGGAGAAGGGAAGATAGTGTGTAGCTGCAACTAGTTAACTAAAACTTGAGAGAAAGAAAAAAGCAAAGTATCAAGATACTATTTCAAAAGAAGTTTTTTTAAACCATTTCTTTCCAACTCTAAGTAATGTTAAGGGCAATCATGTTTTGAAAGTTCATATTAGGTTAATATTTTGCTTTGACATGTCTCCAAAGTAAAAGTATTAAAATGATTTTATCAGAATTAGATAATTTATCAGAATTAGTTAATTTCTTTGCCTAATGAGAAGTATTTTACTTATAGTCATAATTAATCCTGATACCAATTATAGCTGAAAAGGCTTCTAATAAAATAATAGCAAATCAATAATTGAGAAACTTTATTGATAAATATTATTTGTAGTATTTTGCAGAATAGTCTGGTATCTAGAAGACATGTCACATTAAATATGTCAGTTTATCTATTTTTAAAAAGCTTTTCTTTACTTTTATTCCTGTTTCTATGTGCATGCCACAATTATTCATTGCTCATGGAGAGAAGAAGAGAACATTAGATCCCCTGAAACTAGAGTTATAGGTAGCTGTGAACTGCCTGGTGTGGTTGTTGGGATTCAAATTTGGATCCTCTACAAGAGCAGGAATTGTTTGTAACAACCATGTCATGTCTAGCTCCCGATTTCCTTTTTTAATTAAGATAATTTGATACCATTTTCCTTCCATATTTTAAATGTATATTGAATATTATTACTGCTTATTTAAATTTTGTATGGTTGGTTGAAAATTCTGAATCTGAACTATATTTGACATAGCTGTCAAAAATATATAAATGTCATGAAATAAACGGCCCCACAGCATTCTTTGAGATTTGAGATAGGCTAACTTCTAAGGAACGAGAGTCCTGAAAGGCATACCATTTCTTAAATGTGAAGATGGAAAAGCATTTTAGCTCGAAAACTGTTATTACCAGTCTAATCATTTAGAAATGTTATTTCTGGAGCCAGAACAAATTCACACAAAAGATCGTACAGATCAACATCACATACATCACCTATGTGTCAGCTGTGATTTTTTATTATTGATAATGTGAGCATTGGCAATGATCTTGGACAAACAAACATTAAACGCCTTATGTCATTCTGTCAAATCACTTTCTGAAAATAAAAATCACTTGTAAATATACATCCAAGTCATGTACCTAAGTATTAAGAGGGGTACTACTAAGGAAAGTTAATAGCCAAGATAAGAATGTATATATTTTAACCTTTCAAAATATATGTTAAAGGAACTAGAGAGATGGAGCAGTGATTTAGAGCACTTACTGCTTATCCCGAGAATTCAGGTTTGTTTCCCAGAACCCATATCTTGTAGCTTACAACCTTCTATAACTCCAGCTTCAGGGAATGCAATGCTTCTGGACTTTGTGAATACTAGTATTTGTGTGTAAATACCCACATACTGACACACATACCAATACATAAACCAATGAAAACAAATCTTAAAACACATGTTTAAATAAACTCTTTAAAATTAATCTGAATCAGAAATAATATATTGATAGAGAATGAATTCCAATAAACATCATAGCTAGACAGACTTGGTCCTAATGTCTATTGACTATTACACAATTAGTAAGGCAGACTAAATCTAATGATTTGTGGTGTGTATAAAGAGCATCAGTGTACATTAAGACACTTGGCTTACAACTTTCCTAATGGTTATGATTTTCTTTATTGTTTTCTTTGTTTTGTCATTGTGAATACAAAATAAATTATGATACAGTTTTTAGAATAATGAACATAAAAGCAAGAAAATCAGACGTGAAAGTTTTGTTCTCACATATCTTGGATACACATGTGAGAAGATAGTTCAGTTGTCTCTATGTGTTTCAAGGATAGTGTGTTATAATCTGGTCTGAGTTATACACAGACGTCTCCCTTTGAGGATAATGGGGCTAAAATATCTCCAAATATTCTACCCTGAATTGTCATTAGAAATAACCTGGAGGCTAGATTCTATGTACTAAGGTATCATTCACAGGGACAATGAAGTTGCGTTAATTTATTTTTATTTTTAAATTTAAATTTAAATTAGATACAAGATTGCTTCACATGTCAATCCCAGGTCCCTCTCTCCCTCCCCTCCTCCCACATCCTCCCACCACCCCTCCATTATCCCCTCATTTTTCCAGGGTGGGTGAGGCCCCCCATGGGGGGTGTCCATAGTCTGTCATTTCATCCAGGGCAGGGCCAGTTGAGTTATTCTTAAGGGCAGGTAAGATGAGTCTGCTGAAGAGGCTTGAATGAAAGACTGTAAATATGAGTTTGATCCTTTGGACCTGTGTGAAGCGGAAAGGAGAATGGCCTCCACAGGGCTGTCTTCTGTCCTCCACACAGATGCTATGGCACATTCACCCAGATGTACATCTCTCTCACACACACAATAACAATAAAGATATTTTAAATTACAACATCAATACTTGTTGCTGGGTCCTAACTTCTCCCTTAACTTCTTCCAAATAGTGTCCATTGTTGCTAATAAACCCAGCAAATAAATACATTTGAGCATCTTTTTTTGATCAAAACAAGAGATTAGCATAAACATCATTTTCCTTTGTTAGACATGGTTTGCTTAACCATTTAAATGAGAGCTTAGGATTCCTTCTTCCCAATGTCATCCTGTAAATATGAAGCAATGTTCACACTTCCAGCAATTGTCTTCATATAGGTCTTCCTTTTGGTTCATTTGAGGTTGAAGGTGTGCATCTGGTAAGAGTTGGAAGATAACATGAGTCAGAATCTGTCATTGTTTTGTATGTTAGTCTCCTGAGAGGCCTGCATGGTGCTATGTAGCCACAGCCAGTCAGTCTATTTAGAGAAATTTGATGCTGAAGTTACACACCTTTGGCCATCTGATGACTGGTTCTGCCATTCATTTCACTTCTGAGTAATTTCACATATGGCTAACTCCCAGTCATGGGAAGCTAATTAAAACTTTTAAAGAAAGTTGTAGTTAGACAGGAAAGTAAGTTCTTAGATTTATTGCACAGTTGGTTGACCACAGTTAACGATAATGTGTATTTTGGAATTATGGAGGGTACATTTCTAATGTCTTATCACCAAGACAAACAGATAAATTGGCTGAAAATTATGTTAACTATCTTGATTTAGTCTTTGCACAATATTCATGTGTAACAAACACTGCATTTGGCATTAAAAATACTTGTGTAATAGTACATATGTGTAGTCACTGTACAAAGATAATGACAATATATGGACATGATCACATTCACCTGTAATGTAATCCAGGACTCAAGACCCTGAGAAAGGAAAATTAGAATAAGTTGCAGGTCAGTTTGAGATACAGAGTGAGACACTGTCTCAGAAAGAAAAATGAAAAATGATAATTTCCAAAAATGAAGTTAAAAGCTAATATTAAGTATGCAGTACCATATGCAATTTTATATTCATTTATGGTGATTTAAGCAAACAAAATACATTTTAAAGAGATGATTGTAAGTTCTGAAGCTGGTAATGGGACCTCTCCCTCCCTTTTGTCCTTTGGATATGTTCGGTCACTGCAGCTAAGTGATGCAGAACCCTGTGTGAGGGTCTGGGAGGGTGGATTCTGAAACCTCCAAGTACAAAACAAATGCAGACATTTTGAAAGCACAGTGGAAGCCTAGTAAATTAATATTGAATCTGCTTGTGAGACACATGAGTTCAAGGAGGCTCTGTTTTTTGGCAAGCACAGATTGATAATAGTATTCCATCATACTGTCACAGAGCTTTCTCAGCTTTCACTGCTGTTTATCAAGAAATTGAGGCCAGAAAAACAGACATCTAGAGCAGTCTTGAGAGGAAGAGAAAAAAATGCCTTGACTCCTGATCCAGTGTAACTTGTAACACACCTGAATGTCTAAGTCTTTTTGTTTGTTTTTGTTCTTGGAAACAGGGTTTCTTTGTGTAGCATTGACTGTCCTGAAACTCACTGTGTAGATCACCAGGCTAGACTCATTCCCTGGCCTCTGCCTCCAAAGTGCTGGAATTAAATGTGTGTGTGTGTGTGTGTGTGTGTGTGTGTGTGTGTGTGTGTGTGTGTGTGTGTTACCACATTACCACATCCTGGCTTTCAAAGTCAGTTTTAAAAAATATGAAATATAAAATAAATGTTTCTGGTATCTTAGTTTTTCTTATTATTGTTTTTGATCTTTTTAATGAATAATTATATGAACGAAGCCCTCTATATGCCTAGCATTGAGCTCTATCATTCAAGAGTACTGAGCTAACTGCCACACAGACTCCATTTCCAAATAAGAAATTTCTTTTGAAGAGGTAATTTGTCTTTCATGTGTATCGGTGATTTGCCAGAATGTATATCTCTGCACTTTGTACATGTATTACCTGAGGCAAACAGAATCCCTGAATCTGGAGTTGTAGGTGATTTTTAGCCACACTATAGGTGGTGGGAATTGAACTTAGGAGCTTTGGAATAGCAGCCCATGCTCTTAGGCACTGAGCCATCTCTCCAACAGCCAAGAAAATGTTGTGCTTTGTTTGTTTGTTGTTTGAAAATATAAATTGCGACAATTTTTTTAAACAATCAGAAAATGTGCTTGAATTGAATACATTTGCACACACATACATAGGTTAGGTGGACCAATATAAGCTATCTAAAGTATCAATAGATAAGAGACAGATAATAGATAGATGGACAAATAGACAGACAGACAGACAGACAGACAGACAGACAGACAGACAGACAGATAGATAGATAGATAGATAGATAGACAGACAGACAGACAAATAGATGTACATCCACTTACAGGTGCATAATAATTGAACTATGTGTTTTATCACTATCTAATCAGGAAAATATGACCACACACATTTAAGGGAGAGAAAGTGAAAACTGTGGTTTTAATGACACCAGTTGCCTTAATTTGACCAAATTTCACTTTTATCATAATTTAAATGTCTCCCCTCTACCACCCATGCCATGATTCTTTCTTTCCAAATAACTTTGAGTCTTTTGTGTCTTCTTTTTCGATATCTCTGTTTTTCTGTGTCTCATTTTGTCTGTCTCTATATGTCTCATTCTGTCTCTCTGTCCCTGTTTCTCTATCTCTCTTTCTTTCTCACATAAACACACATACCCAAACACACACACATTCATGCATACTACCTCTCTACCACCACTCTGTAATTTCTATTGCTGCTTATCTTCACTCGGGTGCTTTACTCATTTCCCTGTGTAGACCTGCAAGGAATGATTTAGGTTAAATATGAGGTTTACCTGTCATCCAGCATTCAATATGGGCTACTTGGTGATTTCTGGGCCAGTAGAGGCTACTGAGTTTTCTCTGCTTTGGAGTAATGGAACACACTTTCAATTCATATCTTCTGCCCACAAATGCCATGCATTTTCCCTACTCTGCACATGACTTCTGCAGTGTAGGGTATGGCAGCACAGTAGCCCACATTCCTGCATCATAGTATCTCATACAGAAAGTTGATTCTTCCTTTAGTTCTAAGCAACTCAACTTGTGCATCTTTTCCTTGCTGAACTGAAATTCCCCCTTTTCTCCAAAAGTAAGACTTTTATAGCTACTTTCACATATATATATATACATACATACATACATACATACATATATGTATATATATATATTCAGTGACTTGCTTCACTGCTGTCGAGCAATGAGTCCTTTATTAAATAAAATCAGGTTGACCTGAACCCAGGTGTAATAAGTTACTTAGCTATTGTTGTTATAACATACCTTGGCAAAAGCAGCTTCAGGAAGAAAAGGTTTATTTTGGCTTTGGTTCCAAAGAAAGGCATAGAGTCAAGGAAGCATGGCAATGGTAACAAACTGGTTGGTAGCATTTATCCTTATACAGTGTTTTTGTTAGTGTTTCTGCTGCTGTGAAGAGTCAACGTGACCATGGAAACTCTTACAAAGGAAAACATTTAATTGTGCTGACTTGCTTACACTTCAGAGGTTTAGTCCATTGTTTTCATGGTGGGAAGCAATGCAGTGTGTAGGCAGACATGGTACTAGAGAGGTAGCTGAGAGTTCTACATCTTGACTCTCAGGCTACAGGAAGTGGTCTGTCTCACTGGACATGACTTGAGAATATATGAGACCTCAAAGTCCACCCACAGTTTTTCACTTCCTCTAACAAGACCACCCCTACTCTAACAAGGCCACTATTCTTAATATTGCCACGTTCTTTGGGGGCCATTTTCATTCAAACCACCACATATAGGAAATAGAAGAAAATGTGGTTACTCTACATACCCAGTGACCTACTTCCCCCAACAGAATTCCACTTTCCACAGCCTTCCCAAAGAGCAACTTTAACTAGAGATCAGGTGTTCAAATACAAGAGGCTATGAGTGACATTTCTCATTCATACCTCAATAGCAGCATCTAGACATTGGAATGGTCAGTCTTATAACCAAGGCGTCTGCTAACAGTAACAGTGGATAGCCTGTACAGCATGGATGCATTGCACGAGTGACATCTCTCATGGAATGGAAAAGTATGATTTGAGATATTTTCCTATTATGTAAATTGACAGAGACTTGTAAATTCAGTACTTTCACATTTCTAGAAATTTCCACTTAAAATATTTAATTCCCTTGAATATGGGTAAATAAAAAATTTCAATTTTTGTTTCCATAATTTACTAAAAAGCTTGCAGATCTTATATGTTCATGAGCTGGTTTCACACCTTGCTTGTAGATCATTTTTTTAATTATTGCCTAGTTTCACTGGTTTATTTATATTTTTATTATTAAATTTTATGTGTTCTTATGTATACAAAATCCAAATTCCTTATTTGTAGTTTGGTTGAAAAAGAAAATGTGTGTACTGTTCTTGCATGTCTGTGTATCATATGTGTGCAGTATTTATGTGATCAGAAGAGAATAACAGCAGATCAACCGAAACAGGAATTAGAGTTGTTATTGCTGAGAATCCAATCGTGGTCCCTCAGGAAGAGTAGCCAGAGCACTTAACCACTGAGATTATCTCTTGAGCGCCTATTTCTGCATTTTTTTAAAAAATAAAGCTTTTTTTATATTGTTATCTTTTTGCTATAGAAAGGTTTTTTGGTGTGGTGGGGACTGGGGATATATATCAGATGGTAGACTGCTTGCCTAGTATGAATGAGGCCCTAGGTTTAAAGCCCAGTGTCACATAAGTCAGATGGAGTGTAAATCTGGCACTTCTGAGCGGAGAGGAGGGTTACGTAAGGGCATCCTTAGCTACATAGTCAGTTTAAGGTAAATCTGAGGTATGAAAAGGAAATAATACAGGAATAAGTCTAAGATACTTTATTAAATATAGAAATCATGGCTGAGAGTCACTTGAGAAAGTGTTCAACACCCCTAGCCATCCGGGAAATGTAAATCAAAACAACTCTGAGATACCATCTTACTCCTGTCAGAATGGCTAAAATTAACAACACCAAGACAGTTTATGTTGGAGAGGTTGTGGAGAAAGGGGAACACTCCTCCACAGCTGGTGGGAATGTCAACTCGTACAGCTACTTTGGGAATCAGTATAGATATTCCTCAGAAAAATGGGAGAAGCCTACCACAAGACCCATCAATTCCACTCTTAGGCATATATCCAAAAGATGCACATTCATATAAGAAGGAAATCTGTTCCACTATTTTCATAGCAGCAATATTTGTAATAGCCAGATTCCCCTCAACTGAATGCCTAAACTTATCTGAAAGAAAGGCCCAAGTCTGAACACATCCTTCCAATCCCAGCCCTAAACAATTGAAAACTAACCCTTTTAGATGTAAACTATCCTGCAATATTAGCAGTAGGGAAAAGGGGCATAGTATTCTCAAGATTACTTCCTGTTGAAATGAGAAGATGAAAACCTCATGGGATCCTGTAAGAAAAAAAAAATTGTTAGTGTAACGAAAGTCTCATTTTCATTCAGTCTCTGTTGGTGGGAGATGCTTGACTGAAGTTTTAATGTTGATTGAAGCTCTTGTCTGTGGCTCTGGCTAGATTGTAGAAGGTGTACCATGTCAGTTCATTGGTCTGGAGTTGTGTAGAATGATGTAACCCCAAACCAATTTCAGGATGGTACTTGTCAGGTGGAGTTGATGATGTGGGGCCCCATTTTCTTTCTGAAGTTTTTGAAGATTGCTGTTGGAATGTTATTTGTTCTCAAACATTAGCTACTTTTTTGTTTGATGGTCCTTTGGGTAGCTATCCTCTCTTCTTCAGGTATCCACACGTCCAGTATTTTCCTGCTGTTTGGAGATGGATTTTCTTGTGAAGACAAAAACAAAACACTGTAAGACACTTTATTAAATATAGAAATCACTTACTGGGTAGCACTCTATGGTCTTTGATCCATGGTCAGGATCCAAGAGAGAGAGCATCTTACTTTCCCTTTCCTATATATTTCTTGCCTTTCCTACATCTCTCTGTCAATGCCCCCAAATGAGCATGTCCAATATTTTGGGTACATGAGCTCTCCCCTACAGAGGTACATGGTATTCTATCTAAAAATAACAACTCATGAGTTCAAATATACATATTATTTTTTCTTAGTTACCTTATTGTTTATGTTTGTTATAATTTTAGGTTTATATTCTTTGATTAATTTTGAGTTCATTCTTGTAAATGATGGGTGGGATTATTTGAAAAGAATATTCTTTGCCACTGATTTCTATACAGCTCTGTAGTACATGAAGCATTCAGAATCATATGAATTTATCTCTGGACTTTCTGATGTTCTTATATGCCTATATATGTACGTGACTTTACAGGCACATATTTTCCCCACCCCATCTTTCTTTAGCTATATCCTCTTAACTTTAGTTCTTTGAATTTTATTTTTTATTCTTGTCAGTGTAATTTATTTTTCTTTTTTAAATTATACTTTGTCTTTATTATTAACAATTTTATGCAGTGTACAGTGAATAATGATCATATCCACTTGTCACCTCCCCAACTCCTGCATCATCTACTATTGTGCCCCTTTCCCAAATTTCGTTTCCTATCACCCACTCACTAATAGCAGTTAATACAGCCTGTATATGTATGGGGGTAAGGCCACCCACTGGGTCATTAGAAACCTACCCGTGACCATCATTTTGAACTACTGTGATTCTCTCTCCTCTTACAGCTACCAGCTGGCAACAGCTGCTCAGTATGGGGTGTGTACTAGAAAGCATCTCTGATCCTGTGTAGATAAACACAGCTGCTAAGAATTTATGAGTGCAATAGCCATTTCATATCCACAAGACACGGTTTCACAGCACTACTCTTCCCCCTGGCTCTTACATTCTTTATACCATCATTTCTGTAGTGTTCTCTGAGCTTTGTGGAGCAGGGGGAGGAGGGTTGACATAGATGTTCCAATTAGGATGGAGGATTCCCTCTCCCATTCTCAGCATTTTAACTAGGTCTGCATGCATCTGTCCACTGCTGCCCACTGCAAACAAAAGCTTCTCTGACAAAAGCTGGCAGAAACCCAGATCTATAAACATAAACATCAAAAACGAATCTGATAATGTCTGTGATGTTTTCCTTGACAGTCGCTCTATTGGTGAGAGTTGATACCTACATCATCATGCAATTTCCAAATTCCCTTCTCTTTTTCATTTTCCCATGTAATTCCACCATTGTCAGAAAACATACTTTGCATGCTTTTAATACAAAGTACTGCTGTGTTTATTGAGACCTGTTTAAGTGTTTAATGTATTTGTCTTTACTGTAATTAGTGAAGACCTTATACTGTCATTTTAGATATGTTTGTATCATTTATATATTAGTTTTTCCCTTTTTTTTCAAAGTGATATTTTCTACTAAATCTTTTAATCATTTTCAGTTTCTATTTAGTCATTATTTTTAGAGCTTTTAAAATGAGTAATTATTGTGTAAGGGGGCAGAGTATCACATTCAATATCCCAGGCTACTAAGATAGTGTATGTCTCAAATTCATGACAGCTTTCCTGCCTCAGTCTTCCAAATACTAAGATAATAGACATGATCACAACATCTGGCTCTACAAGCAGTATTTTCAGTTTACTTTTACTTATTTGTACGTGTGCATGTGTGTACTAGTGTGTACTCATGACACAGCAAATTGTGGAGGTTTGAAGATGACTTGTGGGAATTGTTTCTTTGCTTCCATCATGAGGGACTACAGATCAATCTCAGGTAGCCAGCATTAACAACTTTTCCTATTTGAACCCATACATAATGCCTTAAATTAGAATAAGTTAAATCAAATTAAATATCTACTTCAGTAGTACACAAAAATGTCTCACAATTCCTCCATTCTCCATTATATGACTGCTTCCATCTCTGTCATAGATAAATGAAATACCATACACAACCAACAACCAATATTACTTTGTAATTAGTGATATGTAGCTGTTGTGTGTAATGGAAGAAGGGAGTTATACAAAAATATTTTCTGCTTCCATAAATGCATGTAGTTACCTACTATAATTTAGTTTGCATCTTCTTGTGACTGAAGTTGCTGTCCCCTCCCTATTCATCTTGGAGCCCCTCACTGTATGGGTCTGAAGGTCATGGATACTCTGCAACTTGGTATATCTAGAAAGCACCTACTTTCACATTCCTGAATTCTGCTTTTTTCAGTGTAGATTTCATTGTAAATGGTATTTGTCATTTAATACTTAAGAAATGAATGACATTTCCCTTAGGATCTAGATGGATTCTTACTTGAGTCCTCATATTTCTCTTTTCATATTTGTTTTTTGTTTGAGTTTTTCCATTTTTCTCTTACAAGACTATTTCAGGATTTTTTATGTTGATCAGTTTTTAATTTGTTTTACCCTCTTGATTAGGATAATGAGCAGTCCTTAAAGGGGAAGTATTTACCATAAGTATTTGAAATTTCTTTTTGCTCCCTTTTCGTTTTCATCTCTGTCTCTGGACTTTTGTTTATTTTATACACTATAATATTCTTCAATGAAACAGAAGCTTAATGTTTCAGCTCTATAACTCAATACAATCATCCTTTATGATATTTGATATTTTCTGCATAATAACTGCAACCACAAATCCATTCTGAAATAAAATGCCTTAGATTTTGTCAACTTGAGTGCTGTGTATCATCATCATCATAATTATCATCATCATCATCATCATCACCATCATTGTCTTTGTTAGGGTTTCTGTTGCTGTGAAGAGATACTATGACCATGACAACTCTTAATTGAAGTAGCAGCTTACAGTGCAGAGTTTTAGTCCATTATCTTCATGGTAGGGAGCATAGCAGTGTGCAGGCAGACATGGTGCTGGAGAAGGAACAACTACATGTTGATGTGTAAGCAACAGGAAGTAGATTGTCTCTCTGGGTATGACTTAAGCATATATGAGACCTCAAAGTCCACCTCTATAGTGACACACTTTCTCTGATAAGACCACACCAACCACAACAAAGTTATATATCCTATATAGTGCTACTACTCCCTTTGGGTGCCATTTTCTTTTAAGCAACCACAACAATCATTATTATCATCATTTAGTTCTGTCACCACCATCACCATAAACCATCATTATTATTTACTCTGTTCAAGTTAGCTTTATCAACTTTACCAAGCCTAAAATTATCTAGGAGGAAAATCTTGATTGAGTAATTTCATAATTCATATTGAAAAGTGAACATTTCTGGGGGGATTTGTCTAGATTATTAATTGTTGCAGGAGGGCCCGGCCCAATGTGAGGGGAAATATTTCTAGGCAAGTGATCCTGAGTTGTAAAAGAAAGCAAACTGCATATAAGCCTGTGTGTGAGCCAGAAACACTATTCTTCTTTCACAGTTTCTGCTTTATTTTCTTGGCTATGGGTGAGTTTTGTCAGACGCAGCCTTGCATATAATAAAAAGCAGGCCTCCATTTGAGTTCATGATTTGAATTCCTGCTCTGACTTTGTTCAGTGATGGACTGTGACCTAGAAGGATAAGATCAAGTAAAACCTTTCCTCCTCTCAGTTGCTTTGGGTCAGAGTGTTTTATCACAGCTACAGAGAGGAAAATAGAGTTAATGCCTTTGAGTTAAGTGACTCATTGTAACCTCCTCGACCATTATTGCGGAAAATCCCACCAAGTATCAGCTACACACTGTGACTTTATGAACCTTTCATAGCCTTTTTAAAATTCCTGGAGTATCGTCATATTATTTTTTTAAATTGTATTACTATTTCAATATGTCCTTTAGAACATATGTTGTAAATCTGTTTATCTTGGCAGTACAGGGCATTGAACCAATGGCCTCGGGTGTACCAGGTAAATGTTCCAGCACCATTACAGCTGCAGCCTAAATATATTTGTGTTAGTGCACTGATGATCTCATATTTTTTCCTTTAAGAAGTATAAAAAGAAAACAAATGTGTCTAGGGGAAAATGTGACTCTGGTGTGTACCACTGACTTAAACAAAGTGTCAAGACAGAAAAATGCCCAAGTTAGTAAATCATTGCATTACATTTTAAGAAATTATGGAAAGCATTTTTACTTAAAGAGATATAATTATAAGCAGTGGAGAGTGAGGGAGGAGAGACTTGATTATGAGCAAAGTTGCCAGGATAGCGTCAATTATAAATAAAATGTTCTCTTGTGCATGTCCAGATAACCATACATTTGCATACTCTCTTTATGACATTTCCTAAATCTACCAAATAAAACAGATAATGTGCACTGTAAGTCAACATTTTCAGAAAACACAGGACCCATTTTATAAGCCACAAGTAAAGCCAGGATCCATTTTTCATTTGTATTTCTTTCTTTCTTTTCAGTGTTTGATTATGCACAACTTCACCTGTTTTATATATATATATATACATATATATATACATATATATATATTTAAAGTGTTAGCAGTGAAGATGGTGTCTAAAATTTGCCACAGTTTGCTTGCTTAGTATGCATGAATCTCTAGTTCATGGACAGCATCATATAATCAGGCATGGGGTACCTGCCTATAATCCTAGTCACCGAGAGGTAGAGGTAGTAGGATCTGAAATTCAAGGTCATCCTCAGATACGTAGTAAATTTGAGGCTAGCCTGGGAGCATGAGAATCTGTCTTTAACAATTCAGAATGAAGAACTGATACAAGTTTACAGTTCAGAGATACAAAGTACTGTTTTATAAGTTTGGTTTTCATCTCCAAAATATTTCAATCTTCACAGGAAGTCTGTTAAACACAATTGGTCACGTGCATATATAACAAAAATATTTTCTTTGTAGTCCCTTAACACACCTTTTTGAAGGTAATTTTGTGAATATCTGTACCTGTCCACAATAGTCCTACATAAATTTGTCTGTGTATGTCTTCATATATTAAATATACAGTCTACCAAGATATACGCACACATATGTAGATATGCACATTATGTTGTGTCTTTGTATATGATGGTATTATTGGTGTCCATTATTTGGAACATGCATTCCTTTCTGTCCTTTCACCTTCTCCACAGCCCTCCTTTCTTTTCCAGGGTCTCCTCTAATCCAGGCTTACCTTAAACTCACTGTGTATCAAAGGATGACCTTGAATTCTTGATCTTGCTTCCCCCTTCTAAGTACTGGAATTACAAGTGTGTACCACCATAGTCAATTTATGACATGTTGGAATATAAACCAGGGCTTTATGCATAATAGCCAAGCACTCTACCAAATGAGCTATACCTTCAGTTCCTTCTATTCATCTACTCTTGGCACTACATTTTATATGTATACTTTAAAAAATATTTCTTCTTTTTAGTAGCATTCAATAACTGAGTAGAATTTCCTTACATTATGCATTACCATTTCTTTACTTACTTATTACACATCCTTTTCACACAGAAAAGATCTTGGATACTATTTTTAAAATATATTTGTAGTGTTAATTCATAGCAGAGTTGTTAAACAAAATGAAAGATTAGAAATTCATTGTATATTATCAAGATGCATTGACCACATCTAAGAATAGCATATTCTATTTCCTGTTACTGTTGTCCCTCTAGTAACATATATTCTCATGGTGATCCATTTGACTGATGAAATGATTTTATTGTGGCAGTGAAATATATTCATTTAATTGTGAGATTGTGTCACAATTTCTACATGCTGTGGCAACTTTTCTAAGTTCTCAAGGGTATGTCTTCCATATTGGATTCTATTTTCTATAATGTTTTAGGATGTTTTCATTTTTCTGAAACTCATTAAAATCCTACATTCACTAGCAAGTTAAAATTTTCTGTGAGCTAGGGTGATAATTCAAAAGTTAAGAGTCTTTCTTGCTTTTACAGAGGACATGGGTGTGTTTCCCAACACTCACATTGGGCAGTTTGCAACCATCTGTAACTCCCAGAGATCCAACCCACTCTTCTGAACTTTGTGGGCACAATACACTATGGTATGTGCACATGCACACAAATAACACATACATAAAAATCATCTTTAAACCTATGAAATAATTACATGTGTTTCAATTCTCATAGTAGACCTATAACATCATTCATTACTATAAAAGAAAAAGTGAGTGAAAGAAATGGAAAGAAGAATGGTGGAAGGGATTGTGTCCATAGTAAACTGATGCAACTCTCTGTGGTGGTTTGAATGTAATTGACCCCCATAATTTCATAGGGATTGTCAATAGTAGGAGGTGTGACTTTGTTTATGGCCTTGTTAGAAGAAGCATGCCACTGTGGGAGCTGGCTTTGAGGATTCCTATGCTCAAGAATCTTCCCAGTGTTGCAGTTGACTTTCTGTTTCCTGAAAGCCAAGATATAACATCACATCTGCCTGCATGTTGCCATGCTCGCTGACATGATTATAATAGGCTGAACACCCAAACTATAATCAAGCAACCCCAATTAAATGTTTTCTTCATAAAAGTTGGCATGGCCATGGTGTCTCTTCACAGCAATAGACAACCTTAAGACAGGTACCAGGAGTTGGATATTGCTGTGATAGGAAAGACCTTGTGCTGTTTTGGAGGAATATGGATTTTAGTATTTTTCATTAAGAAAGCAGTGGAATGCTTTAAGTATTGCTTAATGGGCCATATTAGTAGGAGTTTGAAGGAAAGTGTTCCTGACTGTGATTTGATGAACTTGAGAGGACTATGTCAAGAGGTTTCAGAGGAGAGGAATTTTAGTATATTGCCTAGAGAAAATTCTAGTGATTTTGGTGAAGACAACGGTTGTCTTTTGCCATTTTCCAGAGAATCTGCCGGAGCTAAAATGAATAGTTTTGGATTAATTTCATTGGCAGAAGAAATCTCAAAACAGTCTATTATAGGCTCTGTCATGTGGTTTTATTGGTAACTATAATGAATATTTATAAAAAGAAGAAGCAGAGTAAACTACAAATAAAATTTTTTGAGGAGAAAAAGATATCCAGGTAATGGAATAGATAAAAATTCTGTGTTCAAGGAGATAAACAGATTAAGAAATTCAACAAAGGGAGTTGCAGCCTTTGGGCAAGATCCCAGTCAGCTAAGTTTCCAAATTGTGGGAAAAAAATAAAGAAAAGTTTGAGTCGTGTATTATGGGGCACACTTTGAATCCCAGCACTGGGAATGTAGAGACTGGAGAATCTCCCAGTTTGAAGCCAACTTGATTTATAGAGCAAGTTTCAGGACACCAAGCCTAGGCAGTGAAAGACAGAAATTGGGGGAAGACATATTTGAACTAGGGAGGCATGTTCCAGCCCCTGTAAGCAGCAGAATTTGGTAGCATTGGCCACATGATTCTGAATTGAAATGTGGATAGAATAAATTGGTTACGGGATTTTCTTTGATTCCTAAAGAAAACTGCTGAGGCCAAGCATGTGTCAGAGGTATCCCTGAATGGAGTCCTAGTAGAAAGGTCATTGCATGAAGCTGTAAAATGGAAGCTTGGATTGTCTTGGAGAACCTAAGATGTTAGAGTTGCCAGAGTTGTGGGATACCTGTCAAGGAGAGTTGCTAATATGGATTAGAGTCCATTCAAGAGAAAGAAACCTGTTGCAGTCAATAGATCTGAATGAATTTAGAAATCTGAAACACATTTTAACATCAGACATAGAGATGGGGAGTTTGGGATTTACTGATCTGGATTTGGTCTTCCATTGGTCCAGTATTTCCTCACTGTGTTCTCATCCCTATGTTTTGGTGATTTATAATGCATATCCTGTGCCATTGTATGTTGGAAATATATGATATTTTTCATTTTATTTTATAGGTGATTTCAGTTAAAAGATTATTTGGATCTCAGACTTTGGATTTTGACTTTTACACATTGTTGAGATGTTGATAGATTATGGAAACTTTTAAAGTTGGACAAAATTCATTTTGCATTATAATATTGTTCCATGCTTATAGGGGCCAGGTATTGGAATGTGATTGTATGAATGCAATTGGCCCCTTTAATCTCATAGGAAGTGTCACTATTAGGAGGTGTGGCTTTGTTGGAGTAGGTATGAACTTGTTAGAGAAAGGGTGTTACTGTGGGGCTGGGCTTTGAGGTTTCCTATGCTCAGCCTACAGTTGACTTTCTGTTGTCTGTAAGCCAAGATGTAGACAGAGCTATGTCTGCCTGCAGGGTGCCATGTTCTCCAACGTGATGATAATGGAGTGAGCCTCTAAAACTTTAAGTGAGTCACCCAACAAAATGTTTTCTTTATAAGAGTTTTTGTTGTCATGGTGTCTTCTCAAAGCAATAGAAACCCTGACTAAGTCATTATTTGACTCAAGTACATCTGTGATAAGTACCCGGGAATGCAATACTTAAATGTTTGTTCAACTTTGCTAGTGAAATAAATTTTAAGAAATTTTAAAGCCATAGACTCTATGTAGCTTATTCAAACCTTGTGCTTCATTTGAGTTTAGATATTTAAGCACAGGTAGACAGAGACTAATATTATCAACTGTCTCAGTGTCTTTGCTACTGGAGTTATGTTCATGATGTGGTCTCCTGTATCAATTTGTTCAAGGGTACCTACCACTTTCTCTTCTATAAGGTTCAGTGTGTTTGGATTTACCTTGAGATCTTTGATCCATTTGGACTTATGTTTAGTGCATGGCAATAGATTAGGATCTCTCTTCAATCTTCTGCATGTCAGCATCCAGCTATGTCAGCACCATTTGATGAAGATGCTTTCTTTTTTCAATGGTATAATTTTAGTCTCTTTGTCAAAAATTAGGTGTTTGTAGGTCTGTGGATTCATATCAGGGTTGTCAATTCAATTCCATTGGTCTACCTGTTGTTTTTTGTGCCAGTTTTCATTTCAAGCTGTTTTCATTACTATAGCTCTATAGTAAAGCTTGAAGTCAGGCATGATGATGCCTCTGGAAGTTCCTAGAATCCAGTTGTAGAGAGAGAGTAGTGAGTGATGAGCAAAGAGTTCAAGACCAGGCTGAGGACACCAAGAAAAAGAGCTGTCCTGAACACTGGGGACCTCATGGACCCCAGACTGACACCTCAGAAATCAGCATAGCACAGAACCATACCCCCTGAAAGTAGGTGTCAATTAAGAGGCCTGGGCAGCCTATGGAGTCTCTGGTTGCAAACAGTATTTATCCCTAGTATATGAATGAACATTGGGAACCCATTCCCCACAGAGGGATAATCTCTTAGTCTAGGCCCAGGCCCTGCCACAAATGATGTGAAAGACTTTGATGATCCCTCATGGAAAGCTTCACCCTTTCTATGGAGCAGAAGCAGGATGGGATGGGGGTGGTTGGTGGGGGGCAAGGAAGGCTGGAAGGGAGAGGGAACTGACTGGGTTTCATATATATATATATATATATGATAGTTTCTAATTTAAACAAAATATATAGCCAATAGATTTGGCCAAGGGGGGAGGGACTTTGAGTCTTTAAAGAAAGAACTCAAAGAAAATACCAGAAAGTGGAAATATATACCATGTTCTTGGATAGATAGGATCAACATAGTAAAAATGACAATCTAAGCAAAAGCCATCTGTCTGTTTCACTAGATGGCAAAACTATTCATTCTTTCTGATAATATGGAAAATGGAAGAAATGACTTTCAGCTTTGCACCTTTTGTAAACTCTTATTTTGCAACAAGTTGAAGTCAAAGGTATTAGAAACTCACACACACACGCACACACATACATGAAAAATTTTCTCAACTCCCACACTGATAACTGGGTTCATAAGCAGTGAATTATGCATAGGGTAATTGCTGCCCTGATAAGCATTAGATGTTATGAGTTGTGGATGAAAGGCAATCATTTTCTTCAGTTGTATACCTCACAAACTGACACTAGTCTCTAATAGATTGTACAAAACTAATGGTCACACAGATCTTTGTGTTTAGTCATAATGGATTTAGTGAGTGAACATTTGAAAGAGAATTGTAGGAAAGAGAGGTGTCAAGAAGGGTAGGAGGGGGCTAACAATGGTTAGTGGGTAAAGTACTTGTAATATACCTTATATTTTAATAAAATTGTCAAATAGCAAATTATATTAACAAAACATTTTTAATAAAGAGAATTCTATGGAAAGCAAGAATTGTTATAATCTGCTATTAGACAAGGGTAGTCCAAATCTTTTATTTATTAAGCATCATTTCAGATATTTCAGAAATATTATAGAGCATTATAGTAAGAAAACAGATCCAGAATTTATGTTATATTTGTATTCACCAAACTTATACTGTTTCTAAACACAAGCACACACACACACACATACACACACAAGGTTCTCCTGTGTCTGTGGTATATACACTTAGGTTTGCAGGTGCACTTGCTGTTGCATGTAGATGTGGAGCCAAGACTTAACATCAGTGTCTTCCTCAATTACCTGTCATCCATTGTGTTTTTAAGACAGTATATCTAGTGCCTGGAGCTAGCCACTTCAGCTAGACTGGCTGGCCATTTGAACCTTTGATTCCCGTTTTCTCCTTACAAGTATACATGGGGAAGAAACTGGCATTTACATGGGTGCTGGTGATCTGAACACAGGTTCATGCTCTTGTGTAGTAAGCCTATTTTAAACTGAGCCATCTCCCCAACTCCTTACTCCCTTTTTGTATACTCTGTTATTCAATATATGTGTGCTTGGATGTAACAGAGCCATTTAGGAGAAAAATATATTTGAAATATATTAAGATAATTTGAAAAGTCATTAGAGCAGCACAAACTGAATTTCAAAAAAATAATTTACATGAATATGCAAGTCGCGATATTCCTGTCTCTCTTCAACCAGAGACTTTATAGTTTGTCAACACTTTCTGGTAGAGAAATGCTAGAACACTTCCCTTCAAAGTCACCCTGCCTGCTCTACTTAAGCTATTGATAGAGCTCAGTGGCCATTAAGTTTTACCTTCTGTTAAGAATAAAAATTGTATAGGATAGTACAAGGCCTATGATCTAAATCAATAGAACATTATTATGGCTGTTCACTTTCATTGAGCATTGGGGATTTATGTGAAATATGTTACTGGGAACAGATTCGCTAATCTGAAAAACAGAACACTTAGCCATGGAGCTGAGAATATAGCTCACTTGGTGAAGCCACTTTAAAAAAAAAACACGTTGAAAAAGATAAAAGTGAACATGGTATGTTCTTATAATCTCAGTATCAGGGAGACTAAGGCAGGAACCTTTCCATTGTCCTATATGCACCATGCCTAGCCTATGGAAAGAAAAGGTGGAAAGTACCTGAGAAGTATTAGTAGAGGTTGAATAGTCTCCACTTGCTTATTTACACAATGCACCCTACACTTGTGAAAAAATGCATACACATCATACAAAATTACCTAGTTTTATCATGGAAATGTCTGCATTGTGCTGTTTTCTAAAGACTGCAGTATCCATAAAATGTTAAGTGCCAAGAACAAATCAACAACAGAAAGAGACTGAGATGTTTAATAATAAGACCCCACATTTAACAAAAAAATATGCTTTTGCTTTGAAAGTCTTCCCAGCTTTTATTAATTTTTTTCTTAATATATTTTTACTTTTAATAGATTTCACATTCATTTAGTGTGTGTGTGTGTGTGTGTGTGTGTGCGTGCATTTGCAGCATATGTGCAATAACTAAGAAATTTTGAAACGTGATGACTTATAGAAAAGGGGAGTCTGAGCTGTGCGGTGGTGGCCCACGCCTTTGATCCCAGCACTCCAGAGGCAGAGGCAGGCAGAGCTCTGTGAGTTCAAGACCATGCTTGTCTACAAGAGCAAGTTCCAGGACAGCCTCAAAAGCCACAGAGAAACCCTGTCAAGAATAAACAAACCAACCAACAAAACTAATAAACAAACAAACTGAAAAGGGGGTAATCTGTTTTCTTCAGGGACATGGATGTTGTTAGGTCAACAGTATTCTGGTGGATGGCTCTACACCCATGCTCATATGAGTAGCACTAATTGAATTCAGTAGTTTATAAAAATAATGAATGTATATGTATTGAAAATGTGTATTTTACCAAAGAAGTTACTGATTTACATTTCCCAGTACAGAGAGCTACTCTGTAGAAGTACCCTGACTGGTTACTTCTGCTTAGTTTTTCATTGTATAAGGTGAGAGAGTTGTACATGCTTTTATAGTCAGCTTATTCCAAAAGCCTAGAGTAACACTTACCCCAGTTGAACAGTTCTTTATTGTAGTCTCCTAATACTTAAGGTAACCACATCTTTCTTAACAACTCTTAATTTTAATCTTCTTCCTGGATCTTTCCATTCAGTTCTTTTCAGCCTGGAGTCATACAAACGTATAGGTTACATTTTCTGGAACTTCTGACATTTCAGTTTGTGTTAAGTAATTTCATGCCGTGATCTTCAGTATCTGACATGTTGGAACACTATCATTATCCTGTTTCTAACTCCAGTTATAATGTCTGTGACAAAAGTGAATTATTGCAGTGAAGCCTCTTAATAGGGGCATTACTGTGGCAATAAAAGATGTAAATTGCAGTTTCAAACAATCTATAAGAGTGATGATGGAAACAGTGATCAATCCTTTGGTGAACTGCAAGTAGAAATCTATTTGGTGTAGTCAGATTTATCACAGGCTATGAAGAATAGAAAAGAGTTTATTTTTAGGCTTTTAAAAATCCTATGTTTCTGGGTATATGTATGTGAGTGACTCTGTGTGTGTATGTATGTAGTTGCCTACAGAGGTCTAAAGAGGGTAAAATATCCTCTGAATCTAGAATGTGAACCACCCAAAAAGGGCCTGGTAATCAAACTCTTGTCTTTTGGAAGAGTGGTACACAGTTGTAACCTCTTATTCTTCTCTCCAGCATAAAGGACAGGGGCATAATTGAGGAGAACTAAAACAGCTGTTAAGGGAAATATTGTTTGAGGAAGGAAACAGGAGAGGCAAAGTTATTACAGCAAGTGGAGATGGACATGTGTGAGGAAAAAAAAAGACAGTCTGAAGATAGAAAACTGTTGTCATGGTATTCACCATCTCAAAAACAAAATGAGCACTATACTCAAATTCCCTCCTCATTGCTTGCTGTATGTTTCTCTATCCATTTTCCAAATTCCCTCTCTCTATGGCTGCTTCTTCTCAAGTAGTCTTTGACTCTGCCCCTTTGCATGAGGTTGGTTTTATTTAATTCCTGCTATCTTAGGGTTCACACTGTGATCAAACATGCTGCAACACTGTAGCTCAAGGTAGAAATAGTTTGAAAAAAGCCTGGGTTATGTAGAGAGACCATGTCTCAAATACTATAAATTAAGATATGAATAAATAAGATAGTAGTAACAATGTTAAGAACATCTATAGTGTTATTGATCTCACCATAGACACATTGGCTGAGGAAGAAATGTTGCCCCCTTTTACAAAAGGGCAAATTGGAATTGAGCATAACCATGCATGTAAACCTCACCCATTAAAGATGAGGCTTCTAGATAGCTCTGTTATATACATTTTAAGAATATCATTCCAAAATATTTTGTTCTGATGTCTTTCAGAAACTCAGGCATAACGATGGTAGCAAAAATTTATATATTTGGGACTAGGGAGATGTCTCACAGGTAAAGTAAAGGCATTACTTGTAATCTTAAATTCTTAGAGTAAATACCAGAATCCATGTAAAGAAACTGGGCACAGTAGCATGCATGTATAATTTCAGTTTTATGTTGGTGATGATAGAGAGATCCATAGAGATGATGGCTAGCCAACAGGACTGTATTGGTGAACCCCATGTTCAATAGAAGCTGCCAAAACAACAGAAAACTACTCGAGGATACAATTCTTCTGGCCTCTACACACACACACACACACACACACACACACACACACAACTTGCACATATATATAAAGGATTATATAGTGTGAAAATGATACACAAACACTTTTTAGAAATTTTTTAATGGCAGTATTGACCTAAAAAGTTCTGATTGTTCCTTCATCCACATTTGTTTCTGCCCTCAAACACAAATCAAATATCTCTTATATTTTCTACATGTCCCCTGTTCCTCAAGTCCTCACTTGTTTGTGCCTGTTCTTCCTTCCACACCGTCTTGATATGGCTTGTGAGGCTTGTCACAGGTCCTCCTAATATATAGGATAGCCTCAGATTAATTTACTTTCAATCTCCTTGCTAAAATAAAATTCTATATACCAAGAAGATTTTACTTGTTCCTTGGTTTTGGTGTCACTATTCATGATAAGCTCTCCCCTAGTCAAGGAGTTGGCAATATGTTTCCTATATGACATGGTCTTCTAGGTTCCCATCTCCACCTTTCCTGCAAGCTTCAAAGCTAGTTGCATGCTATCTGGAGGGTTTTCTCATAACAGAATCAATGACTTCACAAGTGAAAAATAATAGATCATCTTTCACCTGAATTTTCCATGTGCATGATAAGTTTAGGCTTCTTTTCTTAAAACTTCATCAAGAGCTGCTTTCATCTCATCCATCCTTCAGTCCATGATAACATTCCCATAAGTGAACACACTGCCATACCCATAAGACTATCCTTCCCCCATAATTAAAACATTACATAGCAATTTTAAAAACATAAAACTCTTAAATTAGCATCTTGATTTCTAATGCTTTTTGAAAATAATTGAAAACAGTAACTCTACACATTTATTATAAAATGAGAATGAACTAATGCTGAGCATTTCTTTTCCTTTGAGAAAGTCCAGCTAGCCATTCTCACACCACCGGCTACATACAGCCTTGCTTGAAGTCCCTTGTCTCTGCAGGCCAGCTCTACAGTGGACGACAGCAGCACCTGATGCTTACTTTACTCTGCCTAGTATGCCATGAAAATCCACCGAGTAGGGTTCCCTCTACATTGTAGAGCCTTCAGAGACCTTGCTGCTTGTCCTACAGTGAATTACCTTGTGTCAATTTGAGTGATATAAGATGTCTGAGAGGCTGCACACGATTCTCAGGTGCCTTATAAATTGGTCCGGTAGGCCATGCGCATATTTTATTTTCTTGAGTCTATCCTTTTGCCACTCTTTAAAGGAACTTAGCTGGTACATAGAAATCATGCCTGTTAAAATGCACCAGGACTCTTGGCTGAAATAGTCACTGGTGGGCCTTATTGTTTAGTGATGGTAAACACATACAGAAATCACATGTTCTTCTAGTTAGTTAAGCATTAGAACCCAAATCCCATTCTCAGTACCACAGAAATGCCAGGCAGGTGTTGCATGCTTATAAACTCAGCATTAGTGAAGTGGGACACAGAGATGAGGGACTCTTGGAATTCACCAGCATGCTAGCCTGCCCTACGTGGCTAAGTTCTGGGCCAGTGAAAAACCCTGATACAAACAAAAAGTGGAAGGGACCTGAGGAGTAGTTACCTGATGCTGTGTTTTGGCTTCTATGTCCAACCTTCAGATACATGTGTACCTAGAGCAAACCTTTTCCATGGCTCTGCATCTCAATAGGAATTAATTTGTGAAGGAAGCATAACAGTTACCACAATAAATTTCCACAAACTCAGATTTTTTAAATAGATTTACTTTTATTTATATGTTGGCTGGCGGGTAGCCTATGAAGTCAGAAGAGGGTTTTGGATCCATTGGAGCTACAGTTACAGGTTCTTATGGATGCTGAGAACAGGACTCCAGTTCTCTAGAAGACAACTCTTACCTGCTAAGCCATCTCTCCACTACCACCCCTAGCTCTAAATTGAAGTCCTGTACAGTTAAGACTTAACAGAATTATATTAAAATCTATAATTAAGCCAATGTCAAGCAGCTCTCATCACTGTTACAAATAACTTTTCCCTCAGATGCAAGAGATAACAACATAGAGTAGTGATTCTGTTCTCAACCTTCCTAATGCTGTGGCCTTTAATACAGTTCCTCATGTTGTGGTGACCCCTGACCATAAAACTATTTTGCTGCTACATCATAACAATAGCCATACTATTGTTATGAATCCTAATGTAAATATCTGATATGAAGGATGGCTGATATGTGACCCCAAATTTGAGACCCACTGCTTTATAGTGACATGAAGTTGTGGAAGACCTCCAGAGTCCCATAAATAAATTACCAACTTTTGGTGTATATGTGGGGGGGGTATATGCATGTATGTGTGCAGATGCAAGCAAGAACACTAGAGGAACTAAAGTGTCCTGTTATAGCATTATGTCTTATTTCATCTAGACAGTCTGTCATTAAACCTGAAGCTGAGCTTGAAGATAGCAAGGCACAGTATCCCCCTCCCAATTCCACAGTGCTAGGATTATTGGTATACATGGCAACACCAGCCTTTTTTGTGGGCTCTGGGATTCGAACTTAGGTACTCTTATTTTTTACAGTGTGTGTGCTCACTCATTGAGATACCTCTGTAGCTCTAGAATGAGTTTCTTATTTTATGCTCACATTAAGTATCCTTCCATCCCAGATGACCAGTGCTCAGCCCTAGACTCAGCCCTGAAAAGATATTTGGAAGGCTTCCCAGTTTGTGTGCAGCCTAAGCTGGAAGGAGTACAGTGATAATTAACCAAGTGTCAGACTGGATAATGGTAGGAACTGTAAAGACACTAAAATGTTGTTACCAAGGCCCAGACGCACCTGTGAAAACAGGAAGTTAATTTGTGTGAAGAAAATCACATGGGGGTGGAGGGGACAAAGCATGTGAGATTTCCTTTAAATAATTCAGACCAGACAGTGAAGAAAAGTCTCCACAAAAGAGAATGAAAGCAACAAAGAAAAAACAACACCCTCCGGTTGGTGAGATAATTCAAGGTCTGCAAAAGGAGCCTCCCTGGATTCCCTTTGCCTTTCTGTGACCTTGAGACAACCTCACCATTTATGATATTAGGGATTTCTAATCCCTAGGACAGAAATGGTGACATTGTTCTCATAACAGGTTTTTAAATAGCAATGGGGCATAGGATACTATTCATTTAATCATGTCTTTAGAGAAGAATATACTTCCCAGGTGATCAGATATTAAGTACTTTGTAGGCTAGGCCCTGTCAGATGTCACATATAAATACTAGGTAGAGGATGGCAAAGGAGGGAGAGTTGGCAACCAGGATCCTGGTCACATTGGATTACCTCTGGTACTGTCGGGCATCACTGACAATCAATGAGGAGTGGAGAATGAACATGTGGTGTGAGCTGACTGATGAGCAGCAGTTGCTGAGTGGGATGTTGTTATTGTCCATCATTTTAAAATTAATCCTTTGTAAGTAAAAATAGAATTGTGTGCTGCTTTACTGCCAGTGGTCACTCAGACAGATTGGTGGATTGTGGAGAAGAGCTTCCAACCATCAACTTTGTGCTATGTTGATAGATGATCACCCAGGTCACTCTTTTCTCTTTGTATAGCTGATTTGGGATGAGCAAACAAAGTTATTTCCAGGAATGGTTCTCTGCTCATGTTAAATAACAAAAATAGGACAATAACAACAAAAACTTTTTTGTTCTGCTAGGCCCTTGGATGTCAGTGAATTGGGTAAAACAAAGTCAAAATTAATCAAAATTAAACTTTCAAGTCAAAAGCTAACCTGAAATGAGAAAAAAAGGGAAAGATCAGAAAACTGTCTCAGCAGGCCATTCCAAACACAACATTCATAACATTCCCTAGATCCTAATTCTCACAGGAGAGGTAACATGAAATCACCTGATGTGAACCAGTCAGGGTTTTTATTGTCCTGTTTTTTTCCTGTTTCTGCTTCCCAGTGAAGGTGATTTGGAACTGACATGTACTTTTTCATAGTGCTTTGCATCTGCTTCTTCTTAAAGGACTTCTTGATCCTTGAAAACAAACCCTTTGCCCTACTATTGGATCCCTTATTATATTTTTATGATGAAATGTAAAATTCCTGAATTGGAAATAAAGTTATTCATGCTCTTAAAATATTTTTGTTCTTGGCAATACCAAACTAACATCCCACAATTTCACTGAGCTCTGAAAAGATGTACTACATGTCAAAAGTTGGGGGGCTCAGTATTCAAGATGAGCACACATAGATTCTGGGTACAAATCTCACACTCCACAATCACCTGTATTCTATCCAGCTTGACTGAGAGTTTGGGTATTTTCTGTTACCTCCTCTAGTTTGGATAAAGTCTTCAGGGGCATTGGATTTTAATTAGGGGGAGAAGGATGGAGCTTCAGGGAAGCACTGAGTAACTGTCTTTCAGGCAAATGATTTAAGAATGCTGGCAACAGTCAGCATGGAGGTATGGTCTGTAAGGGATTGCAGTCCTCACCCACAGCCAAAGCATGATGTCCCCTTTTAAAAATTTCCAAAGTGGGCAGAGGAGTTTGCAGTGTGGGGAGAAATCAGTGCATTGCCTGTGCTCCAGGACTCAGGAAGGAGAAATTGGCATATGTGATGTAAGAGTCACTCCTTCTTGGGGTAGAAGAGTGGGGCTTGGTTTCCGTGTCACTCATGCAGTGTGTCAGTGGTCTGGTTCTAGAACCCTGGGCTACAGGAGTCTGCCTGGTTCATGTCTTGCTTGCAGCCCTTTCTGCTTACAGCCTTGTAACCTGCAGTGCCTGGGTTCTCTGACAAGGACTCACAGAGCTGAGCAGAGGGCAAGACTGAGGACACTAGTTTATCACACAGAATGAAAATGCAGGGAAATATGAAGAGATATGAGGGAAAGGTCAGGCATAACCTGAGCACAGGAGCCTCTGTCTTGGATTTGGAATTCATTATCTCCCTGGTACATTGACATCGCCACCACCAGAAGATTCCTTCAACCCTCAGCATACACAGTTCGATGGTATGCTTGGTTCGTGTCCTTGTTTTCAATTCAAATATAATTATCAAGACAATTGAGGCTTAAATCACTTTCCACAGATTAAATGAATGCCTCCCCCTTCCTATATCTTTGAGGTGCCATTGAAAGGGGGAAGGGTAGGGTGGGAGGAAGGAGGAAATGGAAAGAGGAGAAACTTAGCTTTGCCTTCTTCTATGTTCCTTAGAGAGCTTTGTGTGAATGTTACCTTGAAATAATGCGTACAAAATTATTTATACAGGCATGTCTCTGCTAATAACAAGAAAACAGCCTGGTTTGCTTAAAGTACTCAGAATATTTGTGTTCCTATCAACTCAATTTTCCTGTCCTCCCCTTTCATACGAATTCAACAAACACCTATATTTCCTGTGAAACCATTTCTCTACCTTCAATGTACTTAACTTTCATCACTCATTTTAAACGACTTCTGCCACCTGACTTCTTCAGTTGTTTAAATTGTAAGCTCATAACCCATCAGGTACATTGGGGTTACAATCATGGTTTGGTATAAAATACAATTAGTTATGTATTTGTGTTATATCCGATTTGCCGTGGGGATTCCCTTTAAAGAAAGTTTGTCTTTGATTGACCTTTACATACAAATGCTTAATGAATTAAGCAGAAAAACACTCAGAAAGTTGCATCATCCAGAATTTCAATGTACCTTTCCTCTCTATTAATTGTACATGCAACTGTAGAAAGCATTGTAGAGACTTCAGAATTTCAATGAGCCTTTACCTCAGTGCATGCATGTGTGTATGTATGCATGCATTTGAGATATACATGCATGTGGGTGTGTCAAATATAAGTACATATCTCAAAAATGCACATATAGAAAGCAACATGAGTCTCTATGTGCATTTGTATATGTAATGAATACAAACATATCTTACAAATACTATATAGACACCAACCTACGAGAGAGAGAGAGAAAGACAGAGAGAAAGAGAGAGAGAGAGAGAGAGAGAGAGAGAGAGAGAGAGAGAGAGAGAGAGAGAGAGAGAGAGAGAGAAAGAGATATGTAGCCCAGGGTGGACATCATGTTTAGCCCATGCTAGCAATGGATTTGGAAAGCAATCCTTCCTTTTGAAGGGTTGGTTTTGCAAGTATAGGACACACAGTTGGCTCAACAATATTTCTTCTGTTTGGAGACGAGTCTCTTATAACCTAGAATCGCCTCAAATGAGATAAACAGTTGAAAATGAACTTGAACGTGTGAGGTTCCTACTTCTGCTTTCTGGGTGACCACATAATGCAGTCATGGAATAATTCAGGGCTTCTTGAATGCAAAGCAGGCACTGTATCAAACGAACATCATTCTAGCCCCAATTATCCTTCATTATAAATAGATTGTTTCTTATGTGTTTTCACATAAAATGGCTATTTTTATGTCTTTTCCACTGAACTGTTAGATAAGTTTTTTTCAGACCTTTCTTTAAACATATAGTGATTATGGCAGTACTCACAAGACCAGTACTAACCCTGGCCACACAAAATCCCATCATGCCCAGAAGGAGGTGGGCAAAGAAACTCTTCACTAGATGAGAAGCTATTGGTATGTAGTGGCTCTAGGGAGAGTGAGAGGGACCTTTTCTTTAATTATGTAATCTTTGATAGATCAACCACATGTCAATACTCTCTGGGCAGTACAAACTGGACTATATGGGGAAAGAAAAAAGAAAAAGATTTAAATGTTGAGTATGAAGGGATGGGAAATTGGAATGGAAGATCAGGGGAGGAATTGTTGGGAAGGTGAATTAGTTCAAATTACATCGTCTGAATTTCTCAAAGATTAACAAAGTTCGCTTTCAAAAGAATGACACTATCTATTTCAGACGAGAATGTTGACATTTTGGATTTCTCCCACATTTGATGTCAATATTCAAGTCAATTTCTGTTTTATTCACTTCCTTATAATAATCAGTTCTCTTTTTCTTTTTCTTCTTCTAGGTAACTTTTAAAGCATCCAGACACTCAGTTTCCCCAGATTTAAAGTATGTTCTTCTGGCATATGACATCAAACAGGTAAAGGAATTCTTGCTCTTCCTGTAGAATCCTTTTTCTGTGGACACTGAGAACGTCGTTCATAGTTATATTTAGAACTTCTCAGGCGTGTTGAGTGTGCGTTCATAAACAGATGGTTGGAGGCAAAATAGTTAACTAGCCAATAACTATAACAAACTGTCAGGTGACAGTGACAAGTGCATTAACTTTTAGAAAATGTAACAGAGGTATGCTTGTTTTGAGGATAAGCCCATCAACACCAGGGAAGTGTCCTTGGTGTATGTAGGCCAGAAAGTTTCCTACTAGTTATGCTCTTTGCTTGCCCTGGACTCAGTGTATACACAAGGAGAATATTGTGTCAAATAATGGATAGTATATACTTTGGTGGTATGTTTAAGTTTATTTGTGTGTGTGTGTGTGTGTGTGTGTGTGAACACATGAATATAAGTGAGCACCTATGTATACATTGGCATAAAGGCAGGTATGTGCATGCCAAGAAGACATATGGATGTCAGGCACATACTCTGGGTTAGTAGTCGACTTCCACCTTGTGTGAGACAGCATCTCCTTGCTAGTTTCCTGCATCTATACACCAGAATTATTGTCTGTGAGTTTCTTTGGATTCTGCAGTCTCACTTCCCTATTTCCATGGAAGAAATCGACACACAAACTTGTATTATGTACCTGTTTTTGTTGGGGTTGTAAGAATTCAAATGCCTTTTAGGTTTTCACAGGCACGGCTTTTACACATTGAGCCCTCTGCCCAGCACTGTTGATGCCATTTGAGTGTTAGCTATGTAGTCTCAGAAAATACCTTAAAAGTAGGACAACAAAAGAAATTAACTTTAATTAAACAAAATAATCTTCTCTACGTCACTGATTCATTATTCCTCTCCAGCTTTAGAATACAGTTAGAACATGCATATGTCCAGTGAGTATTTTGTGCATAGATATAATTTGCACAGTTAAAAAGCAAAGTAAGTGTTACAAGGCAATTCAGCACATTAGTTTCTGTAGAGAATAAATGATGGGAGATTATTCAAGGAAGTTTTATGAGCTTTAGGACAGACAATAAAAATTTATGGAGTTAAGGTAGGAAACCTCATATAATGCATCAAAAGATTCTGAACACATGACATTTCACAGTTCAAAGGACTTGATGTTTAACACGTTAGCCATTTTGGGTGTATATCTGATGTGTATCTCTAACGTTTATACTTTTAACTGAAAATAATTTATTCTGAAAATGACAGTGAGATTGTTATTATGGACTTATGTCCCTGTTGAGTACCTTTGCTCTCTCTATTTTCTTCATTTGCAGGTTTTATAAGTGACATGTTACAGTAAGAAAATGTCTTTATATGTGAAAAATATTAAATATACTATAAGTACATAAGTTAATATTTCCTAGGGGAAATTTAAACTTTCTTTGCCATATAAAAGAGATAATGAAATTTTATTTTTTTGATTATAGGTTTGATGTGCGAGAAATGTTCTGGGTCTTGAGTCTGTACCTGTCAGTCCCCTGTAATCTTATATTAAATGTTTGGTTTATTATTTAAATAATTTTAATTTCATCTGTCTGTCTGTCTATACATGTGTGTATGTAGAACAGTGTATACCATGGTATGTGTATGAAAATCAGAGGACAACTTGCAGGAGTCAGTTCTCTCCTTCTATCACATGAGCTCAGGGACAGAGCACACAGATCATGAGGTGTCAAGCTTCATTACCCACAGAGCCATTTCACCAACTCTTGAACTACAGTTTCTCATTGGGTGAAACTAGCAGAAGGATAAGTGGCATCTCCAAGTTTTTTTATAACTACATATGAATTTATAATTAATTCAAAATGAAAACATCTAATTAGTGAAAAGGTGTGTTTGAAAAACGTTTCTAAAACTTAGAATTTATAAAAATCCAGGTTCAATTTATTTAATCAAATATGCAAATTATATAATAATCTTTGAACTTTATGCTACTGTGAGTTGCTAGAAATAGATGAGAAAGATTTTCTGTACTTGTTTACATATTAACTTTTTATGCAAATCTGGTAGAATTTTAAAGGTTTGTGAATGAGGTATGTTAAAAATAGAAAAGAGGGTCAGATACTAAACACACTGAATTATCATTCATTGAGCATCCTATCCCCATCTATACTGAGCACTTGTCTGTCTTGGTAGAACCTTATTCACTATTTAGTTGGATGTCCATTATCCATGCTGTGTCAGCTCATTACACACACACACACACACACACACACACACACACACACACCACACACACACACACACACACGATAAACAAACATTTTTAAAGCTTGAATATCTTAGCCAAATTATATCAATATTATAAGAAAATGAAGCCAACAGCCAACATATATCCCTATGTACCAAAGTTCATAGTCTCAGGACTATTTTTTAATCTTCAGGGGAAAAAAAGAATTTTCAACATGTCACAATCTCTGAAAGTGATGGGGTACTAGATTTTTAACATTTCTTGACTAAAAATTTTCAAGGTAAATTTCATTTTAATATTTTCCACATTCACACTTATCCACTCATCTACTCACTTTTTTTAATATATCATCTACCAGATGTAAAGTCCCAAGTTAGTCTCAGTCTCTCTCTCTCTGTCTCTCTCTCTCTGTATCTCTCTCTCTCTCTCTCTCTGTCTCTCTCTCTGTCTCTCTCTCTCTCTCTCTCTCTCTCTGTGTCTCTCTCTGTGTGTGTGTGTGTGTTTCCTGTGAGTGTGTGTGTGTGTGTGTTTGTGGTGATATCTTGCTTGTACAAATAATGCTTGTCTAAGGATCAGAGAATGGAGTTTGCCACTAGCTAACCATAGAGGTCTAGAGGTCTGTACAGACAGGAAGTGAGATAGCTGTGCAGAGACAGGATACAAGCAGGGAGAAACAGGAATCTCTCTGTCTGCTGAGATGGTAACGAGGTAAGATTTGGCAGTGGCTTGCTCCTACTTCTATCTCTCAGTATTTTCCTGTATATCAACCCTGGGATTTTATTATCTCGACCAGTTGAGAACTCTGTGTGTGTGTGTGTGTGTGTGTGTGTGTGTGTGTGTGTGTGTGTGTGTTTCTGGCTTATATAACCACCTTTTCTGTATGAAACTCAGCCCTGCTCTGAGCGTCTTTTCCTCCCAAGTTTCTGCTCATCCAGCCATATTAGATTTATATGTGGGGCTGATAATTTCTCAGTGGGCAAAGGCATCTACCGCCAAGTCTGATAACCTGAGTCCAATACTGTAGACCCACATGTTGGAAGGAAATTACAGACTCCTGCAAATTGTCAACATACTCTGCACACATGTCATGAATCTCATAGAATCACACATATACATACATGCGCATGCATAAACATGTCTGCAAAAGTAATTAAATAAAAATATAACTAGAGGGCACAGGTGAGCCAGCCCTGAGAGCATGGGAGTGGAATAGCTGGCCTTTTCCCTCTGTTCTGCCATGTGGTAGTAAGGACAAGGGAATGATGCCCTCCAACCCTTGCCACCTGAAGCAGGTGAGAGAGCTGACCCTTCCCCTCACCAGCTGCAGCACTTGGGAAAGCACGTCCTCCACCTTGCCTGGGTAGCACAGTAGAGCTGACCATGTTGACAGTGTTGTAGGTGAGTATGCCCTAAGAATGTGAGCATGGGAAATCTGGTCCCACTCTTCATCTACCATACAGTTGTATGGGCAAGGGAGAGATGTCTTCCTCACCTCTCTGCCCCTCACCTCCTGTGGCAGGTGGGAGAGAAGACTCTGAGGTCATAAGAGCAGGAGAGCTAGCCCTGCCCCTCATCAGCTGCAGCTCTCAGGAGAGGCCCCTGCACCTTACCCAGGCAGTACAGTAGGCATGGTAGTGTAGGTGATCTTCTGGGCAATAGAGTAGATGTGTCCCTGGTAGTATAGGTGAGGGTGAGCTAGCCCTGAGGGAATGAAAACAGGAGAACCAGCCCTGCCCTTCACTCATTTCTGCAAATGGTGAATTAGCAAAGAGAGCTAGTAGTGAGGATAAGGGAGACCTAATGGGTTGACAAACCCTGCAACTACCCAGGCTCAGCGAGGACTATGTGTTGTGCCACCCCAGTATCTACCTCTACTGGAGCATGTGAAGGGACTGGTCCGGCAACTGCAGAACAGCAACACGTTATCCAAGAGAAGTTCCACTGAAGTCCCAGCATTGATAGTATAGCATAAACCAGAGGCCTCAAACCAGACAAATGACTTCTTGCAATGAACACTTGGAAGTAAGGATATATGGGCTAAAATATACTACACGACTCACTGTGTCACACTATTGCTTCCACAATGAGATCCTTCTTTTCCTTTTTTTTTTCTTTTCTGTTAAATTTCATTTATTTGAATTTGGGGGGGTATGTTGTAAGGGCAGAGGGCAGACACAAAGGTATGGGAAGATAAATAGGATCTAAATCCATGATGTGCAAACCACAAAGTATAAATAAAATTTAAAAAACATGTAGCTAGAATCACATGCTTTGATTTTAGAACAAAATATTTGTTTGTATTTATATTGTCTATGCTTAGATACTTATTGGTATGTAAAAACGTATCAAAAGCTTCTACTCACAAATTATATGCTTAGCCTGAGCCTAATTTCTGTGAAACAAGCAAGTCTCTGTCACCATCATCCAGATTAAGAAAGCAAAGCTTTGCCAAACATCTTCCTAACCACTTGCATGACATACCACTGTCCAGATTTCACTACCTAGAATTGATGATTCTGTACTTGATATGACTAGTTTAATAAAGTATATTCTTAGGTTTATACTCTTCCTCACCAAGAGTTGTATAGAACTTACCCATGGTTCTCAGTAGTTGCCTGCTACATTGTTCCCTCTTGCTACTGTGTCCTATAGTACACCACATAACATGGTTCATCCATTCCACTACCGAGTTAAGTTGTGAAAATTGTCCATGTGTTTATTAAAGGTTTTTCTTTTCTCTCCGTGTTTCCTGTGTGTGACCCAGCTTTTTCCATTATCTCTATCAAAGCAAGTTTACAAAAGACAGCAAACTTTTGAGCATGCACATTGTGATATGACAATAGGGATTGGGTTCATCCCCATAAACCCACAAAGCTCCCATAGCTTGGATGTAGATGTCATATTCTAAGGAGGAGCAGGATCAGAAATACTCACCACCTTATTCATAGGCACTTCCCTGGTGCAGGGGTGGATCCATCCTTCTGGTTAAAGATACCCAGTCTTTTGATCACAGTGTCATCAATTTAAGAACCATCAGGGATTAACCTGAATTCACATATAATTATTATCACAATTACCCACATTGATTTTGAACTGAATTCTAATTAATGAAAATTAATGCAACTTCCATTGCATATATTACATTTTAAAATTTTGGTTATATTTTATCTATTTGTATGTGAGTTCATATGTGTGCCACAATGCTGAAGACAGAGGACAGCATGCAAGAGTCAGTTTTATGTTTACCATGTGGTTCCAGAGATTGAACTCAGGTTGTCCAACTTGGTAGCAAGCATTTCTACCTTTTAAGCCACCTCACAGACCCAGACATACACTATTTTTGATGCTCAAGTGGTATTTGTGATATTTCTCCAGATTTAGTCATTATAAATCTTCATGTCTCAAATTATTTCTTCAACAGTAACCATCCAAATGACATATGGGTGTATTTTAATGACATAAAATTAAAATATTTTAAAGGATATAAATAATGTTGTATGTGAGTGTGTATATGTGTATGTGCATGCACACACACATACACATGCATATTGCTGTGTACATATTTGAATGTGCACACAATCATGTGCACATCAAAGAACAGCTTGTGAGTTGGTTTTGTACTTCTAAAATAGGGTCCTCAGGATTGAATTCAGGCAGATAAACTTAATGGTAAGTTTATTCACTAAGCTCTCTTCTCAGACCTAAAATTATTTTAAAAGTAGAAGCAAAACTTTCCAGTGTGACTAACCTTGACATAGTCAAACCTTTCTTAGAGGAATATTTGTGTTTAAAAATCACCTTCTGCTGTTTTGACAGTCTCCTCACTAGATGCCTGTGTCTTGGCAACCATTTGATTTATTTAGTATGTGGATTCTTAAGCCATCTTTGAACACTCATTAGTGTTTTGTACATAATATATTATGAAGATGAATAAGAATTAAACAACAATTTTATGGAGCTTAAAAATTTTATTGCTTATATTTCAAAACATGTTAAGGGCTGGAGATATGGCTCAATAGTTGAGAATGCCACTGCTCTTCCTGAGGACTGGAGTTCAGTTCCCAACACTCATGTCTGGTGACTCTTAACCACCCATAACTCTGGCTCTAGAGGATCTAACACCCTCTTCTGCCATCTGAGAGCACTGCACATGTGAGTGTGCTTGTGTGTGTGTGTGTGTGCCAAAAATAAGAAAAATTGACCTAAAATACATGCTAAGTGGACTTGGTTGTTTGGACACTGTTGGTTTCTTCCTTATTATATTTTATGTTTATGGCTAGACAGTATTTAGCTGTTTCAGTGTAATTACAGTGGTCTTTTATGCATCACAGTACATAGTCTCTTAAAAAATTAGCCCCTTCAGAATACAAAAGGAACAGCTAAAAGATTCTTTTACGTCTAATACTGAGAATATATAATATCTTTGTGTACACATATATGCATTCATTCACATGTGTGCAGTTACATGTGGAGGCTAGAGTCAACTTGTGTTATGCCTTAGGAGCCATTCATATTGTTTTTGAGGTAGGGCCTCTCACTAGCCTCGGACTTGCCTATTCTGCTAGGCTGCTTGGTTCTAATATTTCTAATTCCCCAACTGTGGGATTACAAATATATGCATCACACAAGGCATGTTGCATAAGTTCTGGGGATCAAACTCAGGCCTTGTGCTTGCAAAGCAAACATTTTACCAATTGAGTCATATTCTCAGTTCTAGGAATATACCACTTCTCCTCTGCTCCTTATGGCACATTGCTGTCTGTTCTCCACACTACAAGTTCTGCAGAGTGGAATTGCTGTTCTCCAGACTTGGCTGTGTCCACACTATCCTGGAGATCTGTAGGCAAAGTCCTCTTTATGATAAATATCTATTTTAACTAAGAAGTAATCACTATAAAATGAATCAGGCACGCACTACTGCATGAAAAAGTAACTCTTCTCTAGTGAATTATCTAATTAAATTCTGGGTCTGAATACTTCAGTGCTTTACAATTATGCAGACATCTTTAAGAAGTCTGTGGGAGTATAGTCTGGCCATGGGACTGTCTAGGCCATTAAGCTTCATACATTTGGGTTGTACTGCTATCTTGACTAATATTGTTAATGATAAACTTACAGATAGACCTGGGAAGGTTTCTCAGTTGATTGCCTTATTTTCTATACAAGTATTAGGACCTGGGTTTATACCTCCCCATCTACTTAGAAAGCCAGCAAAGCTATGCACCCTCATTTAACCTCAGTGTTGAAGAGTGGAAGTAGAGGCAGGAGGATGCTGGGACTTCCTGGTTGCCAGCTCAGCTCCAGTTTCAGTGAGAGAAACTGTCTATAAGGAATAATGTAGAGAATGATGGAGCAGGATGCCTGATGTCTTCCTAGGGCCTCCTGGTATGCACAGATGTAAGAACCTGCATATGTATGTGTGCATACACAGACATATAAAAACACAGAAAATTACAAGATACACAACATACAGTCTAGGGTAGTTGTAGGGAAAAGGGACCAGCCAAAGAAACACACCCTGAGCAAAGTCAAAGAAACACACTTTGGCCCTACAACCAGATCCAAAGAAATGCACCCTGACCCTGAAACCAGTGCCAAGTAAACACACTTTTTCCCTGGAATCAGAGTCAGTGAAAGAAATACACCCTGGCCCTAAAATTAGAGCCAAAAGGCTAAAAAGGACCAGAGAAAGAGACACACTTTGGCCCTGAAACCAGAGCCAAATCTGACCCCAACCCTGTGCAGAAAACTAACCAATCCTCAAGCAGGAGCTCTAGCCAATCTGAGCTCAGCAATAAAATCTGACCAATCCCCACCCTGGAAGCCCTATATAAACCCATTGTTTGTTCAGCTTGTGGCTGTTTGCCCTACCCAGCTGTTCTCTGCATTGTTAATATAGATCATATACATATGTACATTTGTGAACATATATAGCTATATGAAAGAATGTAAGGAAGGAAGTGATAAAGGGAATTTGAAGAAGAGTACTGGAAGCTGCTGGGCATTTTGTGAAATAAGTATTCATATATTCATCATTTTTTCACAAATGTAACCACCGAACATGAAGTAGGACTTATCATTTTTCTAAAATGTTTATTACATTTACTTGTTTACTTTTTGTGCATGTATGTGGGCAATCATGCATGTCATGCTGCATGTGTTAAATCAAAGGACAACTTGTAGGAATCTGTTTTTTCCTAATACCGTGTGGGTTTAGGGATTGAACATGGGATGGAACTTAATAGTAATTGCTTTTACCCACTGAGCCATCTTGCTAGCCTGGTTCTGTCTTTTTATACCTTGTCGATGTATATGTGGGGCATCTGAAAATGATCTGCTTGTACAACTTTGCATATGCTACAACATTCAGGTGATTCTATATAGGTATTTGTAGAGGCCGAAATGAAATATTTTAGAAATATGCCTCTGCTCAGGCACAAAGTTCTAGGAGCTCAGAACTCCTATTATCTTTTAGATGCCTGCTGATTACCTCCGGGTGCCTGGCCTCTGCAGGGAATGGCTACTAGTTTGTATAACAAAAGACATAGGCCTGGGAGAGCACACACCCACCCTGAAGGCTGGTGACAGGTGCTGATATGGAGTGTCTGAGAGCTTGACTACCTGCTGCTTAGGAGTGTCTCTAAGATTAAATGAAATATTTGATGTCAACTCCATATACATGATAAAAGATGTCTTCGGCCAGTACCCCTGCTTTTGGAGAGTATTTTAAGATGATGGTAGAATAAATAAACCTAACTCTGGCCTTCAATACTGACTGAGAGACTTCCTCAGATGACCAGATGTCTCTGTTTCATCTTTAGAGTTCTTGAGTAGCTAAGCCTTCCCTCATCCACACTCACTCACTAAGGGTTGGACAAGGGGCTGTTTGGCTGGTGCCGATCTCAGCCCTAAAGGCATCAGTCTGGCAGGCATTGCTATAATAGGCATCTACATATGTAAATATATAAATTTTTTTAGTTAAGCGAATCCCTGCTTGTGTGTGAGTGTGTGTGTGTGTGTACACATGTGCATGAACATGTTGAGGCTGAAGGTTCGTGGGTTTTTTTTCTTTGTTTTGTTTTTGGGTTTTTTTGTTTGTTTTTGTTTCTGTTTTTTGATACAGGGTTTCTCTGTGGCATTGGATGCTTTCCTTGAACTAGCTCTTGTAGACCAGCCTGGTGTCAAACTCACAGAGATCTGACTGCCTCTGCCACCAGAGTGCTGGGATTAAAATTGTGTATCACCACTGCCCGGCAAAGGTTCCTGTTATATGTCTGTCTCAATCACTTTTTTGTCATTTTTATTGAGAAAGAGTTTCTGAATGAACCTGGAATTCACTAGTTATGATAGATTATCTTGTCATGGAGGACCAGGAATTTGCCTGTCTCTACTTTCCAAGTTCTGGAAAATGATGTTTGTATATCACCATATCCAGCTTCTTACATGAATGCCAGAAATATGCACTGGGACCCCCATCCTTGCAGGGAAGCACTTTACTGACAGAGATATCTCTTGACAGCTCTGATTACAAAAATTTTAGTAAATGAATAAATTATAATTCATTATGTGGAAGAAAATATATTCTTTGCATCCAAAGTTTACTAGTGTACATACTATTCATCTATGATTCATCTTATCATGGATCACATAAAGTTAACAGAGGACACAATAAAACATAACATGCATAGCCAGGTGGTGGTGGTGCATGCCTTTAATCTTAACACTCAGAAGGCAGAGGCAGGTGGATCTATGTGAGTTCAAGTTCAGCCTGGTCTACAGAGCAAGTTCCAGCACAAGCTCCAAAGCTACACTGAGAAACCACCACCACCAGCAACAACAAATAACTCCAAAATGACAACAACAACAACAAAAACTGTATCATAGGTAGGTAATACTACATTATCAAAATCCTATTACCCTATAAAATAGAACTGTTCTGGCTCTACAGTACTGAGTCCATACATAGATTTATCCAAAGAGTGCTTTGAGTATAGAATTCTTGAAGGAATTGACTTTGAAAGGCCAGCGTGGTATACTTTCTGTGACTGATGACAGAGGTGGCAGCTGTGACAATTGTGTGCCTTGATTGAGCTGAAGGAAGGACACCTACACTCCTTTCCTCATAAAGTTGACAAGTAGAACAGGCTGCCAGCCCAGAGGCTCGGTGGTTTCATGTGAGCCTCTCCATGGGCCACTTAAGTGTCCACATGGCACAGCATCTGACTTCTTCCAGAGTGGTGATTTGGCAGAGCCCGGTGGAGTCTGCAGTGTCTTAAAAAATTATCTAGCTTGAAACCTCATTAATTATTCCTACCATTGCACTCTGCCATATAGGGACAGCTGTGCTTCCAGGTGGGAAATGCTATGCAAAGATATAGAACTCAAAGTATGAGAGCCATTGGTGGCTCTTTTGGTCATCATCATTTCAGAGACAGAGGAACTGAATTGTATAAAGTCTCAATATAGTAAACCATGGAATCACCATGTCACTAGACAGGGAGACACGATGCTATTTTAAAGAAATGTTTATGTATTTCAATCTGGCTAGTAGACCTCTGAAACAATGGACTGAAGAAATGAGAATTTCATCAGAAATTTTATACCCAAAGGAGGAAAAGCCTCCAGTCAGGGGAATCCTTCTTTCCAAGAAAGATTTACAATGTGTTAGACAGCCTTACAGGAAGAGACTGAAGCCCAGACAATAACCAGTTAGTAGTGTGAGGGACCACACCTAGACTAGCACTATTTAAATGTGCACATCACTAGTCATTGATTTAAAGCTTGATGTCACTTGCAGGACTCTGAAGATGGATTTTCCTTCTTTTGTCAATGTGGTTATATTAAATAAAATCTCCTTTTTTATGATATGTCTTTCTCAATATTACTTTGACTGCTTTAAAAATATGTGTGCACGAGTGTTTCTCTGTGTGGGTTTCTGCATGTGAGCGAAGTGTCTCTGGAAGCCAAAAGAGGGCATCAGATCCCATGGTAGTGGAGTAACAGGAAATTGTAGCCCTATGCATATGCTGGGAGTTGAACTGAGGTTTTCTTCAAGAACAGCACCCACTTTTAACTGTCAAGCCATTTCTCTGCCTCCTAACTTACCTATTTTAATTGGCTTCTCAACGACATGTTAGCAAGTCTGTGCTTTTTGGGATACAGACTGTGACCACAGTTGGGTAACACCTGCAAAGTGAGATATATATTGCATGGTAAATTCTAGTGAAGTGAGGTAGCCTAGAAGTTGGCTGAGCAGTCGCGAACAGAGTGTGCTTGGTGGGTGCGAGGACCATTGCTTATCCTGAATAGGCTGGTGCTGTTTTCATGGCTTGTGTGTGTGTATGGGGGGGGGTGACATTAGTTTAAATGAAAAAGGCTCATCACAGGACTGAAACGGAGATGATTTAGTAGAATATAGAGCTAATATCACGTGTAATTGAAAGTGGTAGTTCAGGCCAAGTTAGTAGTGAAAGGCTTGCTGCCTGATGTTGAAGGGCGATATTGAGCCGAGTTGTCCTCTTTAGGTAAAAGATGTATTAGAAGAGATATTAACACCAAGGAGAAGGCAGACAGCAGCATGGCAGAAACTTCAGAAGAGCTCAGGCCCATGTGGCAGAGGGGTGGGCAGGAAACTGAGAGTTTTCTTGTTGAAACCAACAGCTAACTATTGCTGATGGAAGCAAGTGGTTGCTCAGTTAAAATAGCCATTCTCAGGGCTCAGTATGTCACATCTAGAGAAACAAGTTGCCTTAGTTCTGGAAACCAAATTACTATAGTTACAAAAATTGTCACAGTTCAACTAAAATAGTGTTTTCCTAAGTTAATATATTCCAAAAGTTTTCACGTGATAGTCAGTATTATATTAAAGCATAAACTGAGGTGCGAAAGAAATGAGGCGGAATAAAGCCCAGGATAAATTGCAATTTGACTCTGGAGCTGCAGCATTCCAATTGTGCAAGAGTCCCTGAAGTTCTCATCAGTTAATCAGTCTTGAGGTTGGTTCAATGGAGGGATAAGATCTTTCTAGAAACTATTGTCCCCAGAATCTTCAGTCTAGAGCCTGCCACAGAATGGAAATTATATGTACTTTTTATTCACCAATAAAACCTTTCACATCAAAGTACTACTGGTGCAGGTTACACACCTGCTGAGATTTCCAGTTTCCTGTGTCGTGGAAAAAAGAACTGTACCAGAGATTCATGGACAGTGATAGAAATAGAAACAGTTTATTAAAAAGGAGAAAGGCACTCCTGAGTGTGGGAGGAAACAGACCAGACAAATGGTAGAAGTGACAGGCTCTGATGACTCATCACCTCCAGGGATGAGCCTTATTCAGTAGGTCTAGTAGGGGCATTGTTTGAGCATGCTCAGCTTTGTCCTCTGTAGCCCCATTGGGGGAAGATTTCCAGGCCTTCTGCCATCTGATTTCTTTCCTACATTAGAGTTTATCCTCATCTTATTCTACTGCCACAAAAGGGCAACAGGAAGGTGGAGTTGGTTCCACACAAGGAAGGTGTCCCTAACACTGCCACGGGACTCTGGATGTAGCAGTCCTACTTTGTTATCTCTAATGTGGACTAATATCTACCCGTTCTAAATGCAGGGCAAGGGGATCTTGAATATCCATCATAGTAACATGTACCCAGGGAGAAAGTATGTCTTTTCAACTAACAAGTCAAGTGTGAAATCCTACAGATCCTATAATTCTTTCCCCAGTTGTTTAATCAGAAGAGACAGATTGCTCTGTTTAGTTGTATTCATTCTAAAGAACATCAAATACAGAATACCATGTCCTAATGAAGTGACAATAATAATTCTTAGTGGAAATAGAAAACCTCAAGTAAGACACAAAATAATACAGAATTTGGGTCAATAGTAATAAATCCAGGAGCCATATTTTCTGATTATGCCAGCACAGCATTGTTTGGACTCCTAATTGGAGTTAACACTAATTAACTTTGCATTGCACTGATGTTGCCTTTTAAGAAAGAAAACAGTTAAAGATTGTGTTAGGGAAATAGTTAGCTCACAGGTAGTGGTGTAGCCTGGAGGGCATCTTCATTAGCCAAATGGAGAAAACCTCAATGTTTCTGAGAAAGAGTGGGTGAAGACTATAATTAGAGTCATAAGGTCATTGTAGTTTTAAAAGCCCTCAACCATAAAATGATCAAAGTTTATTTTAAAATGACTTTGCTTTGGGCCTGGGAAGGCACAATTGGCAGAAGAATGGGGTCTGCTTTTGAATCTACATTGTACATGTGAACAGCTTGGGGTGCTCATGTGCTCCAGTAACACCAGCTCTGTGGGGGAAGGAACCTACCTGGCTGGCTTTCTGGATGCCAGCCTAGCTTAAGTTTCAGTGAGAGACCCTTTCTCAAGGGAATAAGGAAGAGAATGACAGAGAAGAATACCTAAAGTCCCTTAGTGACTTTTATACAAGAGCAAAGGCTCAGGTAAATTCCCCCTCTCTCACCCCGCCCCCAGCACACACAGAAAGAGAAAGAATGAGTTGGGGGAGGGAATGGCAGGCCCAGGTGAGGCGAGGTGTTGTGAGGGATCCTGTTGTGTCTGGGTCACAATGCTTACTTGCTAAGAGTACTTGCTGCTCTTGCAGAAATTCCAGGACTGGTCCCCAGCACTCATATCCTGGAGAGTCAGGTAGCTCATAGATACCTTTCACTACAGCTTCAGGGAATCGTATGGTCTCTTTATGACAATGTCACCCAGACACACAGATATACACATAAATAAAAAGAAAACTAATCTTACAAAAAGAAAAATCAAACTTTACTTGTAACACCAATGCTTTTGTTCAGTTATGAATTTTTATTTAAGGTATAGAAGTCCAAACAAGTATCGCTTGCACTGTTTGGTTCTATTTCATTGTACTTTAATTAGAATCTGCACACATTCTTCTCACCCTGAGCCATTGAAACCTTGTTCAGGATATGCCTAGCCCGTGATCTGCGTGTGACCTCCACATCAGTGTGATGTATATGAAGATCTGAGTCATTTGTATATTACATGAATAAGTAAACAACAGGCCTGAATGTAGCTCAGGGGAAGAGTAAAAGGTATGGTTTCAATTCTCAGCACTTAAGATTAGAAAACCTGGCCAGATGATGGTGGCACACTCATTTAATCCCACACTGGGGAGGCAGAGCAGGCAGATCACTGTGAGTTTGAGACCAGCCTGGTCTACATGAGCTAGTTCCAGGACAGCTTCCAAAGCCACAGAGAAACCCTGTTTCAAAAATAAAATAAAATGAAATAAAATAATAAAAAAAGATTAGAATCCCTAATGCAGAAAGCTTGGGGGCTGGCCCAAGCAGAGCTTTCATTCTCACGGAAACATCCTGCACACCAGAGATACTGTCCAGGCTCACGATATGAAAATGACATGTGTGTGCTTGCTAACATCATAGAGATACACATGGAAAAAATTTCACATGTAATTTATTCCTTAAACTGCTTTGAGCATCTATAGCTTTAAATTCCTGAATAATGTCAGTTTTAAAATGACATACTCTTTCGTTTTCTACAAAAATTATTTTTGTTCATGATACTCCAAATTCAAGCATCGTTAGCCTTTCTACATCATGGACTAGATTTGTCAGAATCCATTTTCCTTATAAAGTTAAGGGGGAAGGTTTGATGTTTTCTTTTGGCAATTCTAGTTCATTTAGGCTTTGTGCCTGTCAATACAATAGTATTTCCTCTGAGGGCAGGAACTTTGTTAATAATTTACATTATTGGATTTTGCAGATTCAATAATTCAACAAAAACAAAATAACAGGATACATGATTGTCTTACCTCATAATTTTTGAACAAAATGAGTTTTATATTTATTGTTGTAATGCAAAATTGAGGCTTGTTATGATAGGTATTGTGACAGAAGAGGTTTTCTAAATGATATTGGGGATGGTGATGACAATTAGAGGTTTATGATCCGACTTTTATATTATAGTGGAGCAAAGGCAAATTTAGTTATAAAGTGACAAGAGACCTGTGCTTTCAGAAAAATACTTCACGTAGTTATTGTGCAATACAGAAAGCATATCTCTTTTTACTTGTCACTGCACTTGAGGGACATTTCCAGTTTTCTCTCCTGTGATGATTATTGCATTAGAGTTCTGAGAACTGATTAGTTCAAAAGACTAAAACATACCTTTACACTACTTTGTAAGAAGTTTGCCTTCAATAACACTTCTATGTGCTATTTAATACTTTATGCATGAGTTTTAGTCTTATTTAATTAATGACAGAAGTAGAAGTTTATCACACGTATTGTGAACAGCTGCTGTATGGAAGACAGCTGAGGGAAACTGTCTACTGTATGAGTGCAGTACAAATAATAAAAATCCAGAGATAGATATTGTTGTTCAAGCTGAAGATCAGAGAAGCAAAGCAGCAAGCCACTCTAACAATGCTCAAAACAAACGGATGATCCACAGAACCTCGGATTGCATTTCCAGACTATACTGCTCCTCACCAAATCTTAGACTGCTGCCTGAAACTGCACTGAGCACCTTATATTCTCTCTAGTGCTGGGATTAAAGGTGTGAGCTATGTTCCTATTTTAGACAGATCCATTCCCATGTAGCCCAGGGTGGCCTTGAACTCACAGAGATCCACCTGCCCATGTCTCCTGATTCTTAGTATTAAAGGTGTGTGACACCACTGTCCAGCTTCTATGGTTGTGGCTTGCTTTGCATTCTGATTTCCAGTCAAGCTTTATGAGATTATAGACAATATAGTATCACATTATGTACAATTTTAACAATTATCCTATTAATGGTACCCTGGTACATCAATTTGTAGAACATGGGGCTTAAAATTACCTTTGAACATCAAGTTTTGATATAAGAAAGCCAAATAATTCAAGCAGATTTTTTCTTCAATAGGATCAAATCCACAGACCACATATTTGCTATACAGTTAAGATGTTTTCAAACAAAAAATATTATATACATTATTTACAAATTCATCCAGCCACTGTCCTAGCAGTGTTTTTGTGCACCACATTTATGAGCTGAGCAAAACAGATGGCTCACACAGGCGTGTGTGTAGATGGAAAGAGAGAATGAAGAATCAGTTATATAAAGAATGACAGGATAGTATTCATAGGGACAATGGTTGGTTTTTAATTTTTAACTTCTGCTTTCAACTACAGATTTGTAAAAGGAAGCTTTTCCTTTGAGAGAAGCTTTCCCGCCAGCCTGGTTCTAGAGCCGCATCAGTCCCAAATAAACACACAGGAGGCTATATTAATTATGAAAATGTTGGCCTTTGCTTGTTTCTTACTGGCTATCTCTGACTTAAGTAATTACCCAATAATTGTTAATCTAAGTATGTCTCTTACCGGAGAAGTTTCCGGGCTTCCTACCCCATGGCATTACATGTTGACTCCTTGTGTTTCTCCTTCCCAGAGTCCTCCTGGACTCCTAGTCCCACCTATCTAGATTCCTATTGGCTCAACAGTGCTTTATTGACATAAGACTTCCCCAACACAGATTCATATGAACATGTACAGAGGGAGTTTCCCACTGTGAGTACAGCAACATTTTGCTTTGACTGTGCTGCTCCTAGTAGGGGCCGTCTTTGACAAAGTGTCCCAAGATCATAATCAAAGAGATGAAAGAAAAAAGGGCATGGAAAACCCAATAAAATATGAGAACTGGGCTAGAGAAGGCCAAATATCTAAGAACACTTCTTCTTCCAGAGGACCTGAGTTCAGTTCCCAGCACCCACATCTACAAATCAGATCACAACCACTTATAACTCAAATCCAGGGATTCCAATGCCTTCTTCTTGTCGCCATGGGCCTCTGCATTCACATACATACATAATATGAGGAATTAAAAATAAAATAGATTTTTTTAATATAAGGACAATCTTCTATTGAATGTTGTTTCCCTAGTTAAGTTGGTCGGTAATGTACTCGAAATTAATGATCAATAGTGGAGAACAATAGTGGTGTGTGTATGTGTGTGCTTGCTTGGTGGTCATGGGTATCAAACTCAGGAGGCAAGTGCCTTATAAGCTATCTTGCGAGTTCTTGATTAGTTGCCATTCATGGATAAGAAGAACACTGATGAATACAAAGCAGGAAAGAGAACGTTACAGATTTGTGGGTTGCTTTAGATCTCAGAGGACTAGGAATCAAAGGGTCCATCTAAGGAACTGAGAAGACACTTGGACTTAGATGGGAGGAGAATTTCCAAGATAGAAGCTCCCTACTTTCTCAATCATTTGGAATGCCCTGGATGTTGTGTGTGGAGATGATAGTGCACAGGACAGAGATTATGTTGGAGTGAAGGCATGGCTAATCAAGCCTTGAAAACTATCCTTGACCAACATGACTGCTGGGTGACTGTACACAAAGGAGCGACCCAAAATTTAGCCATAATATTATTTCTAAGAATTGAGACAAAGGGTGTTTTTTTTCTTTCCTAGGATTGTAGCAAGGGGGGGGGCACTTTCTTGGAATTTAAAATGACGAAATCGGCTTCATATTCAATATGTGAAATATCTGTGTTGATTTATATCAAACCTTTAAGAGATACAAGTATGAAAAGAAAGCACAAATAAGTGACTCAAAATTTAGCCATAATGCTATTTCTAAGAATTGAGACAGAGGGTGTTTTTTCTTTCCAAGTATTGTAGCAAAAGGGGGGGGGCACTTTCTTGGAATTTAACTTTAAAATGACTAAATGGGCTTTATTTTCAATATGTGAAATATCTGTGTTGATTTATATCAAACCTTTAAGAGATACAAGTAGGAAATGCACAAATATCCCATTAGTTTTCATCTTGAGTGACAGCTCCTGCCTTTAGAGCTCAATCTAGGACACAAAAGCATAGAATTTTCTGGAAAGAAAGTTATCTCCTATGACTCAGAGGATATGTAATCAAGGTAGGGTTCCCCAGCCCAGCAAAGAGCATCTTAGCTGGCACCAGAATGCAGATGAAGTTTTGCTTAGCAGATGGTATCACTGGTTCTTTGAGGTCATGTCAGATGGCAAACACTAAGTGGGCCTGCCAGAAAATTCCAGTCCATTTGGGAAATTATATGACTTAAGCCAAGTCTGAGTCTTTTACTCTGTCAAAGAATAAAAGGGGTGGAAGTCATTTTGACAGGTCTCAAAAGCCTCTTAGTAAATGAACAAAGCGAAAGAAGACACAGTTGCTGATGTTAATGGAAAGGCTGTGCTGAACTTGAGTGGGAGTCCAGGAATCATCACTGGACAGTAATACATATGCACTAACAATAAAGCATAGCATGAAATCATCCAAAACATATATAGTCATTCATTTCAGTAAAAGCAAAGTATGTTGCCATAAAAATACACTTTTTACATGCATGTGTATGTGTATGTTCATGTGGGGGGCAGTGGATGCATGCAATGTGTGCACACGTGTGTGGATTTAAAGGTTGACTCCAGGTTTCATTCCTCAGGAGCTCTCTAATTCTCCTTGTGGCTATTTCTCTTATTGCTCTAGAATTTGTCAAGTAAAATAAGCTTCTTGGTAAAGAACCCCATGGGTCCACCTAATCTTCCTTGCTGACTCTGGAATCAAAAGCGTATATGTGACCACACTAGGCTTTCTTTGTTACATGAGTTTAGAGGGTTGAACCCAGGTTCTTTTACTAACAAAGCAAATTTCCTCAGCAAACAAAGTGTCTTTCAATTCCCCAAATCAAATTTCTTTAATCCTGCCCAGTTAGGAATATGCCCTGTGGTATTTGCATGTTGTGATCCCACCACAGCATGTAGGTTTGCTTCAAGTATCACTGTGTGTTATACCCTTTCCTTGACATGGCTACTAAGTGCAGAGTATAATTCAGAGCAGTGAGCACTTTGGCATGAGTTGGGAACACGCATGCTGCTGTGAATAATGCTAGATAGTGCTTCTGAAGAGCAATCACCTCTCATTACTTTCCTCCCTAGATAAATATAGAAGAGAATTAGGAGATGGCATCTTACACAATACTTGAGAAGAATTTTGGTTCTAATTCTTATGTTGCTGTACAAGCTACATTAATGTTTAGGGATTGTGTGTGTTGGGGTGTATATGCATGTGTGAGTACAGGTGTTTGCAGAAGCCATAAAAAGGGTGTCAGATGTCATGAAACTATAGGCACAGGCACCTCCTGTAGGCTGCTCAGTGTGGGTGCTGGAACTCCAGATCACTGGATGAGCAGAAAATGCCCTTAACCCCTGAATCACCTTTCCTACCCCAAGTTGCATTAAAATTGAATAGATATTCAAAAGGAACAAAATTTGAAAACATGAGAAAATGAAATTTGTTCATTCACTCTTTCTCCCCCACCTCCCTTGCTCTTGGTCTCTCTCTTTTTTCCTTGTGGTGTGTGGGTGTTTGTGTGTGTGTGTGTGTCTATGTGTGTGTGTGTCTGTGTGTGTGTGTGTGTGTGTGTGCGTGCATGCATGCATAAACTACATTCCATGTGCTAAGGTTACATGCAAGTTTTCTCCTTCTATCATATTTGTTCTGGGCTATCAGGCTTGACTAGAAACATTTTGTCACTGAGCCATCTCCATGGTTTTTCTAAGACTTTCTTCTTTCTGAAAGTACAAGAATCCAAGCATTGAGAAATAGGTTATGGTGTACACCTTAATGTTATTCATAACATAGTGTAATGAAGAACAATAAACTTGAAAGTTCTTCTTGATGCCTGTTTGTAGGATATTAAAGAGCCCTCAGCAGCTGTTGTAGAGTCACTTTCCAGCATTCAGATGTTTTTCTTGATAGATTTGGCATTTCTTGTTTTTCCTATGAAACCCAATAGCTATGTGTGGCCTGTGCCTAAGATGAAGGATAAACAGTTATGAATTCTGCAAGTTCCTTCATGTGAAGATCAGCTTTCTTACTTACTTTTTAGAAGCTTGAAACACAACAATTTTGAAAATGAGATACTATTGTAAAGCATAACCTCCAGCAAGCTAAGTTTGGACTATGCCTGGGAGATCATTCTGTGATTGTTCCAGAATTCATTTCACGTGTCAGAAAGGCATTTTTCACATATAGAGAACTCTCGGTATATACTATGTCTGACTAAGTTTAGGATCTGGTTCATGTGGTCAAAGTCAAATTCCTTGCCTCATAGTAAGACAAGTTCTCCTCATACATGTCTGTCCTTTGGACACCTGAACTCAAGACATTTGCAAGTATACCATTCTGAAAGTCTGTATTCCGAATGTATGTGTCAAACCATCCTTGCTGCTACTAGAGATGAAATGAACTATATTTTGGGTGTGTCTGCAACGGTCTGGCTGATCAATGGAAAAAGAGAATGCTGATTCACTGAAAGCTCCTCCCATCTATCTCCTGTTGTTTTTGTTACGTTTTTCTCTTTCTCCAGAAGGTGCCCTAGACAGTCACCAAGAGCTGACAGCAGTTGTTCTTTTATTCCTTAGAAAATGAGGCCCCAGAAAGTTCTATATGAAAGCTAGGTGGTAGCAGAATTTGACCTAGATAAAATTTTTCAAATTCTCAAGTAAACTGTTTCCACCACACTGTTCTTTAAAACATTCCATTTTATGCCAAGAAGGGGACACTTTAATTCCTCTAAAATGCTATAAAAAATCTATCTTGATCTCTTTCAAATGCTAATTACTTTGTATTTTTTCACACATTTTCTCATTTATTTCTAAATAATTAAATATCAGAAAATGTGCTAGGTACCAGAAATAAAAATAGTTGTGTACACTTTTGCTTCCCACTTGAAGACTACAAATAGCACAAGAGAAAATGTATATAATTTCAATACTAAATTCATTAAAATAAGCTAATTACATACCAATGTAAGGACATGAAAACTTTGATGAAGATTAAGTTATAGTTTAAACAAGCAAGTAAACAAACAAACATGTGGGATGATGATTTTAAGCAAGCATAGGATGGAGTCATGGAAGTTCCCTGGGTGCAGCAGAGAGAGACTTGGTGGGTGTCTGAGTGCTGGGAATGAAGAACAAGAGAAGATCCCCTTATACTAAGATAGTTAATACTGAATGGCAGTGTGGATGCATTGGGAATCAGCCATGGGACAACCTCAAATTATATCTGTGAATATGTTTCTAGATTAGTTAAAACTGCAATGCTTGAGTTAATTTTTAAATATTCATGTCTGAACTCAATATTTAATACATATCTTTGTGTTTATGAGTGTAGTCAAATGACACTTGCATTTAACAAGAGCACTCACTCTGATAAACCAAATCTGTAATGGATCAATGACTTCTAAAATATATTTCTTTCCTTTCTAATTTACTTCGATTCTCCACATCATATCTATCATTTCTTTCCAACACATTTGTTTTCTCATTTATTCACACTTGGTCATGGTTCCTACTAGGATTATCTACTCTAGTTAGTTCATTCAGATCAGCAAGATAGCCATGGTCTGTATAAAATATATTTGATTGAGTAGCTAATGAGATGGCCCATTTGGAAACCACACATAAAGACCTGACTCCTGGAATGCCACGATAGAAGGAAATTGACTTCCCCAAAGTTGTCCTCTGACTTACACATGAACTCTTATATGCATACAGTAAATAAATAAGTGTTTTTATGTTATTCATATGTGTGTTTATGTGTGTGTGTGTGTGTGTGTGTGTGCCTTGGTGTAGAGAAAACAATGAAGAAGATCCTCACAAATGTACCCTTGTTGACCAGAGAAATGCACCCACATCCTTTCTTTATAGATAGGAAAAGTTGGAAATGTTGGCTGAGGTTCTACAAGTCTAAATCTTTAGAAAGGACCATTAAAGACAGATGATATAGGCAACACAAATATACCACTCACCTTGGGAAAACTCACTTCTTATTCTATTATTGCAATACTGCCATTCTTTCCAACCCCTCCTATTTTCTTTGCATAATTATAGCTCCACCACAAAAATAAAAGTGTAATTAATACAACCATTAATTGGGCATCAGCTGACAAAACATACATCTGCTGAGCTTCTTGAGGAATTCATAGGGAATCGTTAGAAACTGACGTGGTCTCTGGGAATTTTAAAATTAGATATTCTTTACTTGCTTTAGTCCTGTCTATCTAACACCCTTTATTCCCGATACCAAATGTCACTCATAACCATTTTCATCCCACTATTGCTCTATAGAAAACCTCAAGACATGAATGATCACTTCCTATAAAATTCCTAGTGAGGTCATTTGTTGCCTTTCATCGTGTTGAATAATTATAGAGCACTATTTTAAAAGCCGTGTGGCTACAACACATAAAACAGTTTCGCTGGGACACATTTGCAGAATTATTGCATAGAAATCTTTTTTATTGGGACCTCAAGATCTTTGAAATGTCTCTGTACATGAGAATATTTAAGGCTTCCATGATATAGCAGAGTGGTGTCTTAAAAAGAACTACAATGCTATGTCTCATTTGTGTTTTCTAAATTTATTCCACAGTTCTCTATCAGATAGACTTTTCTTAAAATACCTTCTGAGTGACTATTAACTCAAAATATTAGGAGATTTGACATAATTTCATATTTCTTCACATGTCAGGAAAACATTCACTAACCAGTTTTGAATGGAATTGACATCTTAAGTTAGATTAAAATCCATTTCTTTTATGCCTAGTTGTTCAAATGCATTTTGCTTAATAAGCCAATTAGACTTGAAAATAGCACTACAGCAAATGTGTGATTTTAACTTTTACACAATAAAACCTTGATTAGTCAGATCAGAACCAACAAGAAATATCAATTAGCCAGAAGGAACAAAATTATAAGGCATCTCAGAAGTATCTGGAATTTAGACAGCCATACTATAGAGCATGTTGGAGGAAGTGTGCTGAAGGTTATGAGCAAGCATTTAATCTAATCCCTTTGTCTTTTATGGTTTTATAATGACTATCTGGATATTTAAATCTTCTGAGATCATTGAAGCACATTCTTTTCTGGGCACTACATTCTTCTGACAAACTAGAAAAGTAGAATCAAGTTCCAGACATTATCATCAACAAAAGCTGTAGTTTCCAATAATCCCTCAGGTAACCTGAGACCATCAGAAGCTGATTTCCTGCTGACAGACTGCAAGTCCATAAATAGATGCTTGTTTCAGAATAGAGCTAGCCATACTGATGGTTTCGGTACAAAAAGACAGAGGGAGGAGTTTTCAGGGACATTCCTCCAGCTTTCTTGTAAACAAATCAGAGTTGGATACAGCCAGGTGGCTCAGCAGGTAGAAACGCTTGCTAGGAGGTGTAAGAAACTGAGTTCAATACCCAGAATCCAATATTAATAGAAAGAAATAACTGACTCAGAAGTTGTCCTCTGAACTTTAGGTACACTGAGGCATATGCATGCCTGCATGTACACACACTCACACACACACACACACACACACACACACACACACACACACACACACACCACTGCCTTGATATGAGACCGGAGACTAAGCCTTTATCTTTCATAAATTCTGAAGGATTTCCACCCTATTTCAGTAGTTCTGTACAAGCTGTTTGCCTTACGAAGAAACCTTTTGAAGACATCTTGTTCTTTCTTTCTTTTTTCACACTATTTCCTCATTGTTGCTGCTTCCCTTCTGCCCATCCTGCACCCAACGCTGAGTGAGTCATTGAGAAGATGAGAGTCCATGACTTACTGTGCATGATTCTAGTCAATTGATATAGTTTTGGTAAAATTAATTCTACCAAAATAACTTGTAATGTATGGAGGAAGCAAAAGACAGTTTCCCTTTAAAAAAAAAAGTTTTTATCAGAATATATTAATTCTTCATAATAGTGGGTTCCAATACAGTATTTTCATATAAATATATTTTGTAGTGTTTGCCCCCTCCTTTAGGCTCTCTTTGCTCCTTCCATTCTCAATGATCCTAGTTCCTTTCCTGAAATAGTTCTTGTTATACTTTCATGCCCCAGCATCTGCCTAAGCTTTCCCTTCATTGTGAAACCAATTCATATTTAGGGGAGCATGGGTGGGGTTATTGATAGGACTGTGAGTGGTGGGCAACTAACTTGTCAGTGGTTAAACAGCTAAAGAAAATATACATCCCTCCACCTAGCAATCATTCCCTTTATAGCCTCTGGGACGGGTAGGGGTAGAGTTACAAGGACTTCTTTTGGCTTCCTATAAACTCTCATGAGCCTCTTTTCACTGTCAACACATAACTGCTTATAAGGCCTCAAGTGTGGGGAGTTCTCATGAGCCCCTCCATGATAAATTGATGAGTAGCTCAGGCTTATATATTCATTAATATATATCACATTAAACACATAGCCCAGGTCTTAAGGATTTAATACCAGCTACTGAGATTCTCATAGTGCAATAACCACATCGTGCATGGGGGACATCATTCCACAACACCTTACTCTTTTCTTCAGCTTTTATATTCTTTCTGCCCTCTCTTCCATTCTGTAAGAGTTATTTAAAGAAAAGTCCAAATGTTATGATAAATAGAAGAGGTACTAGGAGTTACTAGTTAGGCTAATAGAAAGCTGTTCTATAGCCATCAAGTTCTCTTACATAATTATGCAGGATTTTCTTTGAGTTTGAAGTATAGTGATGAATGTAATAAAATCTGAGGAAAAAGATGATATGAGCCTATTACATCTTATATGTGTACCAGTACAAAAGCAAAGATGTAAGCGTGCTTCTTTGGTCTAGTTAGAAGTATTTATTCCTAAATCATTAAATCATCTATAGTTATATCAAGTATCTAAAATAATTTTAAATTGATAACTAAAATGAAATAAACAAGACTCCCAAAGTGTATTCAAATTATGTGAATAGACATATGTCTCAAACAATATTGAGACATAAATATAAGAGCAGATTCATGACCTATAAATACCTCGATCTTCTAAGAATTTTTTTTCTGTGGAGAAAGTGACCCTCATTCTCAGTTTTTGCATGAAATTCACAGTAGCCATCTGCTTAGGCTTTGACCTATTTTTTTCTCAAGTTTTCAGTTAAAATGAGAATCAACTTTAAAGCATATTTAAAGACACATGGAAAAGCTAAATACGGGGTTGCAGCTGGTTCAGACTTTCTGTTGAAATTCTACTGGTCTGGTACAATTTAAGATCTATTTATGCAATTGTCATGAAAATGGAAAAAACAATCAGACAAATCTGTGTGTTACATCATTTTGCCATATATATATGACATTGTCTTGGCATTTTTCTTAAATGGTTTAACTTCCATGTAGTAAGCTAGCACAGCCTAGGCCATTCACACATGTGTTTGTGTTGACCTTCATAGTTTTGGCACAAATAATAGCACAAAGAAATCTCAGTTGTCAACATTTAAAAGATGTAAAATGTTATATAAAAATGTATATCATTTTCCTTTATTTTTGAAGATCTGAGAAATTTGATACTGTAGACACACGGAAGTGTGATTTTCTCAAACTGACCATTTAGAACTGCCAAATAGGGGATATTCCTTGTCATGAGGGATCATAATTCTGATTTCTTACTTTATGCTTTGCCTTTTGTATAGTATTTTACCAACTTCTGTGAAATTTTCAGATTGTAATAGTGACTTGGCATACTATAAACCTCTAAAACAAAGGATTTGGTAAAATACCTGTCAATTTCTACATTAAGAACAAAATATTCAACTGAATAAATCCAGGCTAAAAAATATGAATTGGAGACTTTTGTCAATGTGGCTAAAGCTCAAGAATGTCATGATGTTGCCATCCTAGCTACTTAGGAGGCAAAGGATAGAGTATCATAAGTTCAAGACCCACAAGGGTTATAAAATAAACAATGAGTGTAGTGACAACATGAACAACTTAAAAAAAAAAAGAAACTTGTCTCAAAAAAGTGAAGCCATAATCTCCAGTGATGGCTCAGAGATTAAGAATATTGGATGCTCATTCAGAGAACCCAGGTTAAATACTCAAACCAATATGGTGACCCACTACTCGCTGTAACTATGCTTATAGAGCATCTGATACCCTCTTCTGATTTCCACAGGAAGCAGACCTGCAAGAGGTGCACATTCATGTTGGTATAATTCATACAAATAAAATAACATTAAAACCTTTTTAAAGGTGGGGACTCATGGGAAAAAGGAAAGATTTCAGTGGGAAAAGGGGAGAATAAGAGGGTAATAGTGAGTAAATCTTAGAATAAACTCATCATATGCATGAAAGACAACAAAAAATGAGACAGAGACAGAAAGATGGATAGGTAGGTAGGTAGAGAGATACATACATATAGGGAGGCAATTTGCTAGAGTTATAGGTCAGACATTGAATGGTTGCTTACCCTGTGCATAGTACTAGGTTCAATGCCGGGTCTGATGCACAAAAAAAAAAAACCATGAACAAAAACAAAAGTAAAATCACACAAAACAGACATTGGGGTGTAGATTCTAATTTGATATAGAAAGACATCAGTGGAAGGTATATAGACATCCAGAGAATTTCATTCTGTTAATGCATGATAGCTGAAATGGAGTCACTAAATTCACCCTCTTCTCTTGTGCTTTCCACCTTGGTTGGTGTGGGATAGTGGAAATCAGTTCAGGTGTCCCAAGCTGAGGTGAATGGAATCACTAGTCAATGACTGTCATTTTGATGCTTGTCTCTTTTTACCATGGAGAGAAACATCTGTGTGAATCCATGTCTTTGTGATATTAGTAAAAGCATATTGCTGTTCAGGGGGAATGGGATGTTGATCTCTTTGGAATGAGATTTGACTCCCACCACTTGAGTTTAAGTTTTCTTCCTGGGTTTTATGCCATGGTGAGTATGGGAGGGGCATGTAGACAGCCGTGTCTGTGATTAATAAACTCTGTCACTTAAGTCTTCTATGTTCATAGGCAATTTCAAACACTTCCACCATAAATTTGATCTTGTCATTTAGGAAGGCTCCTTTCAGGACAATAGTTCTCTCACTCATACAGATTTGTCAATGTGATCAATATATTCTGATAGCTAAGACTGCTGAGATGTGCAGTCCATAGTCTGCACTACTTTTTCCATTTTATCTCAGACTGTGGTTGACCCTGACAGGTGACAAGTATGTGGAAGGCAGCAGCAGATTTTTCCAAGGTAGTATCATTTTAGGATATAATGAAATCCTTGGGAAACTTTTATGTGTATCTTTATTAATGTAAAGTGGTTTGTACAATGTCTACATTGAATATTCAACAGGGAATAATTGTACCAGCTCAGAAAATTCATGAGCATGACTTCATATGGAATGATGGTTAAAAAATACATTAGCTACAAAGACATGTGAGAAGTTTAGTATCTATTTCTGATTATTGTCTTTAAAACATTATTTCTTCTTTGGTTTCATGCAAGAAGAAATTGAAATACAGAATTAAGATTTACTAACAGTTCAATTTTCTAGATTTCGAAGCATTTGTTTTGAAAGAATGTCTATCTAGATATGATGACTCAAAAGATAAACAGCGAAAGACCTGGGTAAAACCTTCATGTAGTTGTCATAGCCTAGACTTGGAGATGGATGGAGTTAAAGAGAATTTGCCATGCTAAAAGTAATTCAGAGGAATTGAATGTGAACGTTTCAACATATATTGTTGCATTATTCATCTGCTATCCAGACATTACTTTTTTATATCAAGTCTAGCGTCATTTGACTTTCAAAGGATATTCTGTAGATAGGTCTGATGTACTGGGTATAAATTATAAAATTACACTACCCCATTTCCGTGAAACTTTATATTCAAATGCAGATTATATATTTCCTCATATAGCTATCCACCCTGCTATTATAGATAATATGAAGCTAATGTAAACTACATTTGTAAATGAGAATCATCATGGTTTTAGGAATAATAGCCATATTAACTTAATCCAATTACGTTTTTTTCAGACATCATTTCACTTGTTTTAGTCCATCTTAAATAAACATGTAACTCGGTTTCCACTTGAACCTTGAGTGAATGAATCCATTAAACTTGCAAAAAATATTCTAATTATTGGGTATAATAAATTTCCATGAACATCTGATATGGAGAACACAGGATCTTAACTGAGTGAGGACAGTGATTAAATGAATTGAATTAAAGAACGTATGGCATATTTCACTTTATCCATGTTATGATTACCGTACCTAAAGAAAATATTCTGATTTGAGTTGATGAATTGAAAGGGAATAATAAAATCTCTCCTGGAACCCCAAGTTTATTGTGGATGTGCTTTGCCTTAGTAGATATTCAGCATCTCATTCAAATCTTTTCTCAAATAAACAATAACAGGGACTACACGGATGTCTCAATGGCTATTAACCTGTATTGCCCTTACAAGGGACAGGTTTTGAGGTACCACATGAATTGCTCAAAATCACATGTACCCCCTGGTCCAGAGGATTCAATTCCCTCTTTCTTCTTGTGGGAAACTGCACTTGTGCACAAATACACACACACACACACACACACACACACACACACACACCACAGTCACACTGCCAGAATTTAAAATAAAGTTAATCTTTTTAAAAATAAACTTTAATAAGCTTAATTATGCTTTGTTACATAAAGAATGTGTTTTATATATAGCACCATTTTAGCCCATGAGTCACCTTTTTTTTTTTTTTGCACTTCTGTCTCACACAGAGACACAGACGGTAGAAACATTCATCTTTTGTGGTAGATTGTCTATAAGCATGCCCATTGAGTAATCCTGACTTTCCCAATGCACATGATCACAGAAATAACCTTATCCAAAATGTATTATCTATCTAGAGTTTTTGCTTTATACTTGGCAAAACTCTAGTTGTTCAAGTTGATCAGAATTTCCCAAATTATATCTTATGAGAAAATAGACTTTAATCACAATTCACTCTCGTACCCCTTTACTATAGGGAAATTCAGATAAGAAAATCATGTCTCTTTTCTAATTCCATTGTTCTTGTCTTCCACCTCCCACTAGCACAGAGTTTGTCATTTTGAATAAAAAGTAGCCAAGATGAAAATCCTGCGTATGTATCCAAATACTAGTATTAGTTCATAGATATCAGCAATTTGAATTTGGAAGAGATATTTTCATCAAAATGTTATTTCCATACATAGAATCTTCTCATGCATTGGTAAGAATAGGCTGGTATATACTGGTTTCACAAATCAACCTCACTCTCTCGGGAGCTGCGTGTAACCTCAGACTTCAGAGCTTACTGCTGTGGGCTCATGGATCCTTCCATAAACTGGTTCTTCCCTTGTAAAGCACTATGCATTCATGCCAATGTATGCTTCTTCACAGTGGAACTAATATGCCATGTAGTCTGCGGACTTCCTTATGTGCCCTAGTTTCCATATGATATCTTCCCATAACAAAATGTGAGTACAGTAGCTTCCTCATCAAATTATTTAAAAATTATTGACTGACTTCTCTGATAGTCTCTACATAATATCACGTTCCCCTAAAAGGTAGCAATCTGCCTTAGGTTGACTATGTGCATATGCATGTGTTTGTATGCATGCATTTCAGATGCTGGCAACTGAACCTTAGGACATTGTACATAGTGTACAATCCTGCTATACCAGTAAGCAATGAAGTGTACTCAGATCTGAACAGATGAGGCTTCTAATGCTCTCCCAAGAAACCTGTTTTTCTACTACAGAGGCGGATCTGACTCCTTGCTGGTTGTGAGGAGTGGAAGAGAATATCCAATGTCTAGATTTTCACACCTTCATAACTCAGAGGAGAGGTGGGTGGGCTGACACCAGTAGCTCATTCTTCTCCTTACTTTGGTATCTCATGCTCCAAGTGCATATTGATGATGTGGAAATTTCCTCTTCACCAAAGAATTGAGCTTTCCTTGCACATTTAGAAGATTTTACTTTCTGGTTCAAAAAATGTTTCCTCGAAAATTATAAAGCATTAGGGGATATTTCCCTACTCCTTCATCCAGTAGCTGGGACCTTGATATATAATTGCCTAAAAGAATATTAATGGAAAGAAAATAATGCAGTTTTATTGATGGTAAGTTTTTATATTACTCTTTTATCTTTCTGTATGAATGTGTTCTGGTTCATATGTATGAATGTCAGAGTGTATCAGAGTGCACATGGGAAGGTCAGGAGACAATCTGAGATATCGTTCCTCACCTGTCACCTTATTTTGCATAAGGTATATGTAAAATAGACTAGTTGGCCCATAAACTTCCAGTCATTCTCCTGTAAGTGCCTCCCATCTCATTTAGGAGGGCAGGGACTGCAGAAATGTGATGTCATGTGCAAATTTACAAGGGTTCTGGGTATGCAAAATCATGTTGTTGGCAAGTGTTTTTCTCAGCCCCCTTTTTTTGTATAGAGTTTCACAAACAACAACAAACAAGTAGAGACTCAAAGGGGCATTTAAATTTACTTTACTATAGAGTGATAAATTCTATGATGGGCATTATTGTCTGAGGAGAAGTTGTTAGGGCACATGCAGGAAAATTAATAATAGAAAAACATTTCTAGTTTTTAATAAGGTCTCATTTTAGTGATGTCTCTTTTTCTGATCATGGGTGGTTCTTTTCTCCTGATATGACAGAAGAAATAACCTCTATGAGAGAAAAAAATTTCCCTGCCTTTGCGAAGAATGCCATCTTCCTTGTCATTTCTCTCCACTGCCTTCGACTGGTGATTCTTAGACTGAAATGGTGAAGTTCCTCTTTCTGATCTGGAATCCACATCCATGAAGGCATCCTTCACCATTTCAAAGAGCCCTCCAAATTACTACATAGGAAATCCATAGGAAATTTTGAAGCACAATCCCAAGGAGATATACGTCTTTGCTGTCATGTGTGGTTTGGAGACGTTGCAGATTATTCTGTAGTTCCCCATGAGCTCTGTTATCAGAGAAGGGATTTCTATTTCTGCACTCTTCAAAGTCATTGCCAATAATATGTCCAGACTCCAGAGGTCCTGGCCTCATAGTCTTTTCATTTTTTAAATGAGAAGCTTTTGGCTCAGTTTATAAAGTGCTTGCCATACAAACATGAAGACCTGAGTTCAATTCCCAAAACCCACAAAAAATGCATGTTTGTGTTTTCTTATAATTCCATTACTCAGGAGGTGGAATAGGGAGATACCTGGAGTTAGTTGTCTAGGCTGTATAGACAAGTAGGAAAGTTCCAGGCAAGTGAAACCCTGTCTCTAAAATAATGTGAACATGATCTGAGAAGGAATAGCCACAGTTGGCCTCTGGCCTCTATAGTTACATGTATATCCATATGTATGAATACCCCCCACATATACATGCACATATGAAAAAGTATTCTTTATGCTCTTAATGTGGAAATAAAAATATAGAAAATCACAGAAACATTGAGAAAAGAGGTCTTACTACACTTACAAACATGTTTTTTCACAAACAGTGGGAATGTTAAGAATCTACTCATGTGCTCAAAGTTACAGTGCTGGTAAAAAATGTCATGTGCAACATAACCTGTGGATAAGATGCTCATTCCATAAAGATATATACTGTTTAGTGACATTCCTATACTTTTTAATCCATAGAAAAAATTGTCCCATCCACCCATCCATCTCTGCAAGGGCATTCTGAATAAATATATTCATTTAGCAAATAACTTAAGCTACATGGAAACACAAAATATTTTCTCCTTCAAGGAGAAACAATTTAGAGAGACTTTTGGTGTTAAGGTTGAAAAAGCATAGTACAACTTACTTTTTTCCACTTTATGGAAACTTTTAAAAGGTTATAAAATGTAAAGCTTGCCCAGCCTTGTGATATGAGCACTCTTAACGCTATTTTCATGTGAGAATAACAAGATATTGTATCACTTGGCCAAGGTCACAAAACAGTGCTAACAATTCTCACCATTCTTTTTAACTGAAGGCAATGACTATTCATTTTGGTAAACATACAATGGAATGAAATAGTTTTACAGTTGCAACTTAAAGGTAGTCTGAGGATTGCATAAGCAATAGCTTGTATTCCATTAAATTCAAAATTATTAGAGCCGGGCAATGGTGGCGCATGCCTTTAATCCCAGCACTCGGGTGGCAGAGGCAGGTGGATCTCTGAGTTTGAGGCCAGGCTGAATCGACAGCCTCCAAAACAATACAGAGAAACCCTGTCTCGTAAAACCAAAAAAAATTTATTAGATATGAAGTATGGTTTTGTATGCATGCATGTGCTTGTGTCTGTGTGTGTACAGAAAGATAAATGGAGAAATAGGTAAATACATAGAGAATCAGAGCAGATACAATTAAAACACATTGTAAAGCCCTGGCTGTCCTGAGACATACTGTAATAGATCAGGGTGGCTGTGAACTCACAGAAATTTTCCTGATTCTGTCCCCTGAGTGCTGGGTTAAGGTATGATTCATTGCAGCTGGATCATTTGGTTGTTGCTGTTAATTTGAAATTTACTACATTGCTTCTAAGACATAACGGGTAAAATAAGTTTTGAAGCTTTGCAAAGTACAATGAGGAATTTGGTTAGAGGCTTCCAAGTAGTGGCAGGAATCAGATTTGGGTATGTGTGCATGTGGGAGTATAAACATGGGAGTGGAGCAGACATATACATGTATGTATACATGTCTAGGCCAGATGATAATCTTGACTTTCCTTCTTCAATGACTGTCTACTCGGTTTTCTGAGAGAGTGTTTCTCACTGACCCAGACTTCATTAATTAGGATTAGCTAGCTGTTGAGTAAACCCCAGGGGTGCTCCTGTCTCTGCCTACATAGTGCTGGGGTCACAGCTGGTCACTACTCACGACTTTCATCTGGGCACGACTCTCATGATTGTGAGGGAAGCCCCTTATTCTCCCAAGCACTAAACTTTTCTTTATGATGCAAATTACCAAACTAGTGCCATTTGATTTGGTAGGAAACCCATAGAATACTCATCATCAAGAATTTCACCAGGAACTGTGTCTTTCTTACTCCTGTTTGCAGACTGTAAACATGAAGTGCTAGTTGATCCGGAATCTTCTCTGAAGCCTTATCCTGGCTTCTTTGGTTCTCCTTCCATAAACTTCCCTTCCTGACTGTAACATTTTCTGTAACCTGGTAAGCTAGCTCTAAGGTTCACGGGAACATTTGCCACTTTCTCCGAGATATAACCAAACTTGCACATGTTCCAGGGGTCACAGATCCATCCTGAATTGCAAGGCCGTTGGTAAAGAAAGAGAGATAAGACCGACACAGCAGAGGAAATCTTGCCCCTAAGTGTTTCAGGCACTTAATTATACTTGGAAATCTTTCCACTGTGGTGAGTTTTCCAGCCTCATCTTAAAAGCAAGGGTGGGAAAGAGTACTGTGAAGTGACAGTGTAATTCCAAGAATTATGTGCTCAGAGCATTTCTAGCCGAGCACCAGTGGCTTTATTCATCACTGGCCACTTTCAGGTCGTATATGTGCATATGATTTTTTAAGTTACTTTAATTATTTCTGTGTATGCTGGTATGTGCATGTGAATGCAGTACCTACAAAGCCTAGAAGGGGATGTAGGATCTCCTGGAGCTAGAATTGCAGGTTGTCATGAGCTGACCAGTGTGAATGTTGGGAACCAAGCATCCATCCTCGGAATGGCAGGAGTAGTATATGCCATTGTTAAGGCATCTCTCCAGCCCGTTTAGGAGTGTTTCTCAGCAGGATGAAATATATATTTTATAAGACATGTATATGAATTGAAGTGTGATATGTCATCATTTCTCGCATAATGTGGTATATGTGTGTGTACCCATGTGTAGAGGTGAGACCACAATACTGTCCAAGCCCTTCACCTTTACACCTATGTGTTTTCTTACCAGAAGTAAAGACAAGATACTTTGTTCATATGTGTCAATGTTTTGTTATCGAAAAATATCTGAGAATGTCAGGGGAAAAATGACAAAAGAAGGAAAGCCCCTAGTTCTTAGTGTAAAATTAATACTTAGAAATGAAAGGACCAATGGAGAAGGGCTTTCTAGGAGTGAGTTGGGGCTTCACCCTTCCCTGAGGATCTACAAGCATGATTTCTTGAAAATGAAGAACAGAGAGATATTTCCTTAAGTGGTGTAGCCATTGGTACAGTGCCAATGCTTTTAGAAATAGCCTCTCACCCATGGTCCTACAAGCAACTGTAATAAAATTCATTGAGTCACGAAACCCAAATGAACACTAACAAAAAACAACATGAATGTAAAAGGACTAGTTGGAAAGAGGAAAGGGATCAGTGGAAGTAGAGGAGACAAGAGAGGGTGACAAAGTGAACATCACCAGCATACTTTGTTTACTTATATGAAAATGTCATAGTGAAATAATTATTCTGTGAACTAACATATACTGATAAAAACTAAGTAAATAACCTGAATAAAGTAAACCTTTTACTGTAATTACGTCTAACTATAGGTCTAGCAAACTTCCAAGTAGGTGTCCATCCAGACACATCATGTACACTAGCCCTTGAGGAGGGTTCATTGTGAAAAACACCTTTCCCTCTTCAATCCTAAAAGCAGCCTTCAGGTAGGTAGGGCCTTGTGAGCACAACAGTTGATCCACAGAGCCAGCAGACAAACTGTGATCAATTCAGCTTCCAAAACCAGTCCTCAGAGTTGAGGTCTGAGTGAAGTGTTTTCATGGAGAGAGAGTAAAAGACAGAGAGAGAGAGAGAGAGAGAGAGAGAGAGAGAGAGAGAGAGAGAGAGAGAGAGAGAGAGAGAGAGAGAGAGGTGGGAGACAGAGTAGATAGGGAGAAAGTGAATGTGGGATTTAGATTGGGAGGATTGACAAGGTCTCTGGAAAGTTCTCCAAACATCACTGTCAAATGGTGTTAGGAACAGTTATTAATGAAAAGCACCTATCAGAAGTTTTCAAATGGTAGGTGATGGGAAAAGTAAGGGTTTTGCTAAAATGTACATTCCAGATTCAGCAATTATGATTCAGTATTTGCTGGTAATGAATAATATTCACCCTAAAAGCATCCAAAGGGAATCTGAATGGCTGAACTAAAAATTACAAACTCAGTATGTTACACCAAACACACAAAACTGTGTTCCTTATATGATGCAAGGTTTAACATCCTTTCAGTATTATGTAATGTGCTCAATCATTAAAACACCATTGTGTCTCCTGGTGAGATTGCAAAGGGGATAAAGTGCTTGACACAAGAGTGACAACCTGAGTTTGGATCTCAGAATCTCAGAACCCACATCAAGCTGGAAGTGGTCAAATGTAACAACAGTCCCTGTCAGTGTTCTGTTCCTTAGGCATGTTTGGAGGTAGAGATAAGAGCAACCTTGGACGCTCTGAACCAAAAGGCTGTATCTCAAACAAGAGGCCAGGGAAGAGCCATGCCCAAGATTGTCTGATTACACACAAGCAGGATGATAGACATGTGTTTACACACACATGCTTGTACACACACACATTCACACACACGTGCACGCATGAACACACACACAGCTATTCTAGGAAATTAAGAGTTATTTTCCTTTGCTTAGAATATCTTATGTATTATATAATATGTAACTGGGGCATCAATAGATTAGTGGATTTATGAATGTGCAGGAGGACTGTGGGTACTGAAAGCTCTCCAAGGACTTCCTTTCGTTCTGCTGCTGCTATCAGTCTGCCACAGTGGGCTCCATTATCTGCTTTAATCATAATGAATCATGGGAAGAGCTGCCTTTGTGATAGGCAGGCACTTACTTATGCAAATGAATCGCCACACTGAGCTATTTTAGTTGATCAAGCTTTTCAGGTCAAGTAGGACTTTCTCCCCTATCAGATAAATCTCTAGAGAGATACAGAGGAAATCATTAGACTCTGTCATTTGATCTAAATTCCACGGGGTGCTTTTGTTCTCATCTTTTTCTCTCAAAGATTGGTCAGGTACACTAAGAAAATACTCGTAACTCTATTAGTTACCTGTTTTCATAAAATGATATAAGAGTCAGGCTCAGTATAAATGCAAATGCTTGTTAAAATATGGTACAATACTCTGAAAGAGATCCATTTAATGGGAACAAAATCCTTTCTCAAGTGTCCCTTCCTGTTAGCATTCCTATAATTTTTCAGTACTCTACAAATAGTAATTAGTGACAGATATTTAGCTTCATGACAATGACTTTCTTAGCCTGGGATCATTGAGTCACATAATGGGGGCAATTCTTATTTGTTCAATAATTCCATTTCTGTTTTACAAACTTGAGTGAGAGACTGTTTCCTTGGTACATTAGACTTCAGCTCCTACCAATGATCAAAACTATCATCTTGTGACTTATAACTTTATTTTATAGCTTAACAAAAATAATTGTACATGTATTTTCTAATGATACGGTGCTTGGTGGAAGACCACTGTTAACTTCTTAGAGGCATAGCTCAGTCAGCATCCTGAAATTTGCCCTCTGTGTAACAAGGTCAAATGATGGGGAAAGGCTGGCTGCTCAGCAGACACTGTCATTTGTCTAGACGTGGTTTCACTCTTCTGAGACTTTATACACACCATTTCCAACATCCCAATCTAAGTCTGCTTTAAACTCTCTGTCAGACACAATGTTCTACAAAGGATTCATGGTGCACTAGTTTAACAGAACTGGCGTTGACCTATCTGTGGGCGCATACATAGGCATGTAAAGAGAAAAATAATTTTCTTCCATGAGAGTTGGTAGACATCACCTGCTTCTCACACCAAATGTTATGTTTACAATTAATCTTCAGAGTCCATTGACACATGTCACATAGATGCTTTGTAAGATGATAAGGCAATATCTTATACATATATATGTATGTAGATATTTTTTCAAGAGGAATTGTATTTAGTCTTTAATGTTTGTCATACTGATCTGAGTATCTAAAAAATGAACTCTCATAAATCCAACCACTGGAGTGTTCTGTTTGGCACAAGAGCTACTAAACATCACTACATACCCTTGCTGCTTTCAAGCTGATGAATCACAGAAGAACATTAAACAGAATGATAGATATGCATGAAAAAGGCATAGCAAGAAAGAAACATGTGCTTTAATGTTCTCTATAAATGCATCTTTAATGCTAATCAATTCTTCCATTCTGAAATATGTACTTAGGAAAACACACACACACACACACAGACACACACACACACACACACACTCTCTCTCTCTCTCTCTCTCTCTCTCTCTCTCTCCACCTGCCTTCTTCTCTCTGTCACAGAAACCTAGGCAGACTGAGTCCACAGAGCAAAGTCTTGCTGTTCTTACCTTCTTCTCACAGAGAGCTCAGAAGAACCCAGGGAGCGAATACAGTGATATTTCTGGAGTATAAAGGCCAAAGGCTCCAGGGATTTCTCTATTGCTGGTAGTCTGTGTCCTAACAGGAGCCCTCTGGAAATTAAGCCCACTGTCTACAAAGCTGACAGATGTGCCTGCTGAAATTCTAAGGATTGAAAATCTAATGTGTTGTCTAGTTACTTCATCCAAACAACACTGCCATGCAAGAATGATTTTCAGGAAGTTAAAATAATTTTATTCAGAAATTATTTGGGAAACATGTATCTTTTTTTTAGAAAATGTTTGTTTTACATTTATTTTGTATTTGGGAGGGCATGTGCATGGATGGAGCAGCATGTGTCAGATGTCAGGATATTTAACAGGAGTCTGTTCTTTCCTTCTATCACAGGAAGTTGTCAGTCTTCACAAAAAGTACCTTTACCAGCAGGGTAGTGGTGGCCAATGCCTTTAATCCCAGCATTTTGGAGATGAAAGCCAGCCTGATCTACAGAGAAAATTCCAGGACAGCCAAGACTAAACAGAGAAACCCTGTCTCAAAACAAATGAAAACTAAAAAAACAAAACCAAACAAACAATAAACAAAGTACTTTTACTGGCTCCAAAATTAGTTTCTCACTTTCAACATGCTTTACGTAAGAAAATAAAGGACTTGACACAATATACGTATAAAATGCAAACATCTGCTTATATATTTGTTTGAGGTACAGCCACAGAGTCAGCTTGACTATCTAGTATCCTTACCTCAGCTTCTCGGATGATGGGGATCTAAGTATCCAACATCATTCTTAACAACACTTAAGTATTTATGTGCAGAAATACAAAAAAATATTGAGACAATGAAGGCATTCTTTCAAGCTCATAAAAACTGTTTTTATTTATTCATTCTGTGACTCACTCTGCTTATTTGTGGTTGGCTCCATGTTCGGGAATGGGGTGTTACATGATCAAGGGAACTGATTTCTGGCAACACTACTGAGAATATGATTCCTCTATATCCCCCACCTGACTCTGGTTCCTCAGTGATGGGTGACTCTTCTGAGATCCTCTCATCCTTCATTGTGCATGCCTTGTGTAGATAAAAGCCTGGGCTATGAATCTTTGGTTACAGCAGCCTTATGATGCTCAGAAGATTTTCTCAAAGCTTCCCATCCTTTCCTCCTGCTCTTACATTCTTATTCTTTATACCCTGTCTTCTAAGATGTTCAATGAGCCTTGGAGGAAATGTTATAGATATCTCATTTAAGGCTGAACACTCATCGGTCACAGATTCTCAACCCTTTGACCAATTATGAATCTCTTCATTAACTGCCACCCACTGCAGAAGAAGCCTTTGTGACCCAGACAGAGATCAGAAATGTCCTGTGAGAGTAAACATAACTCTCCTGTAGCTAGATTGCCATGAGCTCATTTTCTCACAATCCGCCCATCAATGAGCCCTTGACCAGTGTTCCAGGACAGAGCATGAATTCTCTCCTATATGGCAAGTATCAAATACTATCAGAAAGTGACTAATCCTCCTCATGAACAAGAAGGACTTAAGATAGCATGAATTCCTCATGTACACCCATTTTATTTTACTGTGGTGATTTTCTTCACAGAGTGAGAATATGTGAACAAATTAAAATTTTTAAATAATCTGGAAAAAGACCAGTGCTTATGTATAGATATATGTGCATTTAGACGTGTATTTATGTATTTGGAATTAATCACTCTTCAAGCTTCTTTAGAGCAAGTACAGAAATTGTCTGCTGAATCCTTGTAAACCTTTCTCTGATTTCCAAAACTGATCCATACCTTTAAGTTCTTCACTAGGTACATCTCAAGTGTCCTTTCTTTCTCTGTAAGTTGACAGTTGTTAATCAAAAGCATAATCTCTGTAGGCATTTCCAGATGCTGGCAGATGCTGGCAGTGTTCCTCTGCACTCTCACATGATGAAATGAAACTATATATATATATATATTTCAATGGACTTAATAGTTTTAAATGTGATATATGTGTCTATGTACAAAGATGTTTACATCTCTGTATCTCCACCTACTCATCTATATTGAGAGTGAGAATGGTCAGAGGGTATCTTTCAGGAGCCATTTTCCACTTTCTCCAGGTTGAGGCAGGATCTTTTGTTATGGTACCATAGTTCTAGTCCAGCTGGTTTCTGAACTACTTCTGCTGCCTCTACCATCCATCTGACAACCATAGTAGTTCTAGGGTTACGGATCTATGCCACCACATGTAGCTTTTTGACTGTGTTTCAGGATCCAGCTCAGGTTTTCAGGCCTATATGTTAAAAGTTTTATTCACTAAGCCATTTTCCTGGTTCTTAACTCAATATTTTTAAGGTGTTAAAGCCAATTTATTCAGTTGGGCTATGTGATATGTTTTTATGAGGGTCAGGCTATAACATTTTGGCAGCAATGCTGTGGTGGTCCCTCACAGTAGTAAATACCAAGAATCATGAAGTCATTATATGTGTATATACATCTTTAGAGAGAGAGAGAGACAGACAGAGAGAAAGAGAGAGAGAGAGAGAGAGAGAGGAGAGAGAGAGAGAGAGACATACAGAGAGACAGAGAGATCTTCATCTAGAGAAGTAAGTAGCCTTGACTGGCTTGGAACTCCCAGATTTGCCTACATCTGTCCCCAAATGGTAGGATTATAGGTGTGCACCATGATGTTTGACTCTACAATTTTCTTTACTACTGTAATAACTTTGGTCATTTGACTAAATATCTGAACAGAGAACACTGCATCACAGCAGGCTTGGCGTCTCTTTTGTTATGCTTTAGCAGTCAACAGAAACTGAGTTTAAGGAAAGTTTATCTACACTCTCCTTTGCCTAATCCCCTCCCAAGCTTACAAGGACTCATCTATTTCTACATGATGTTATAAAATCTAAATGACAGGCTTCTTAAAAATAAGTGATACAGGTATCAGGAGTCTATAAATAGATGATAGGAATAAATAATGTGGTAGATTACACAACAGAATTTTATTCCAATGCAACGAATGACTCATATCACCTGCAAGATAATGTATAGAATTGTAGATTATTATATTAAGCGAAATAAGCCAGACAGAATGTATTCATTATTCTCATAATTGCTGTAATAAAATAATGACAGATGCAACTTTAGGCAGCATGGGTTTATTTTGGCTCACAGTTTGGGCGTACAATATGTTATTGTGGGGAAGCCATGGTAGCGGGAACAAAAAGTGCCTACTCATATTTTATCCGTGGCCAGAAAACCAAGAGAGATGAATGCTGGTGCTTAGTTCAGTTTCTCCTTTTTATTCAGCCCAAGATCCTAATGCATGAGTTGGTTAGTGCCACTAATATTTAGGGTGGGTCTTCTCAACTTGGTTAACACAATCTAGAAACTCCCTTACCTACATGACCAGAAGTTTGTCGGCTAGATGATTCTAGAACCTACAACATGACAATGAACTTTGTCATGACATTCTATTTGTGTGCCTGTATGCCTGTGTATCTGTCTATCCACCTATTATCCATATAGTTATCTGCATGGATATGCAAATACTCTTAACCCCTACTATGATTTGTGTGAGAGAATTGCCTATATGCTGTTTTTGCTTGTCAGTATCTTAACCAAACATTTCCAGAATAAGATGACGTAATACCACAGCAAGGCCTCCTGAGGTACCATCATACCTTTTGTGGTATTTTGATCACTTTATTCCATTTTTCTCCTTCTTAGGTATCAATACTTTCATGTGATCACCTGGGAGTTTTCCTAATTTATTTTTGTGCCCCACACCATAACCATGTCTACTGTTCATTTGGTAGATATTAGAATTACCTTAGTGCTGGACCTTTAGTTTTTGAGTTTTTGTTCTAGATTTCCCATATTTTACAACATCCTAGGTTATAAGGACTTTTTCTCTCTTTTTATTTATTTATAATTTTTATTTTAGAAGCACTTTTATTTACATATCAATACCCACATTCCTTTATCCTCCCATCCTCCTATGCTACCCACCAACTCCCACAATCCACCCCAACTCCTTTTCCAAGGATAGGGAGACCCTCCATGAGGTACCATCAAAGCCCTTCACATAATTTGGGGGAGAGTCTAGGTCCTCTTTCTTGTATCTGGGCTGCAAAAGTATCCCTCTATTGGGAATGGGCTCCCAATGTCCATTTGTGCTCTAGGGATAAACACTGGTTCCACTGTTAGATGTCCTATAGACTGCACTGGCCTCTTAGCTTGCACCTACATTCAGGGGCTTGGTTTGGTCTAATACTGTTTCCCCAGCTTTACAACTAGGGTCTCTGTTCTCTTATTAGGTCAGGTCAACTGTTTCTGCCGGTTTCTCCAGAACAGTCATGACTCCTTTGCTCATCCCTCCTCCCTCTCCACAACTGGATTTCAGGAGTATGTTCTAACTCCTACCAAAAAAGAAATAAAAGTAAAAGTAGTTGTGAGTGATGGTTCAGTACAGTGCTTGCTTTGCAAGCATGAAGATCTAAGTTTGATTCTTCAGAACTCCAGAAGTTAGGCATTTATAAACTGAGTGATAGTGCAATGGATGCAGGAGGAGTCTATGAACTCACTGGATAGCCAGCTGTCCCAAATAGGCAAATACTAGGTCCTGTTTCAACAAAAGGGTGATCAGTACCTGAAGAATGATATGCAGGTTGACCTCTGATCTTTGTAAACATGTGCATGCATACACAAGTACCCACAGATACATACCACACATGCAAACCAAGCTGAGAAAGATAGAATAATGAGTTCATAGATGTAGTTATTATCGGCAAAGTGTAAGCACAGCAGGTTGATTTTAGATGAATGTATCAAACCAGTGAATGATATTGTATTTGATTGATTTTACAAATATGAGAACACATAAGGTCATTTTCTAACCTTGAAAAGCCAAATTCATTATATGTCGTGCATACATTATATAAAGTGTTAATTAAAAGAACAATATTAGACTATAGCTTTTATCTAAAATGATTACAGTTTTGTAGTAGTATTGATTTTGAAAATTAACTAATACTTAATTTAACATATCAATGATTAATTATGCTTGGTAGAGGAAAGATGGATAAATACAGAATATTAAAAGGTGAAATACATTGGTTTATTGTAATATACTTAAAACACATCTATATGGTTATGGGGTATTTGGGATATATTCAGTGGAAGAGTTATGTGATGAAATGGGAAATTATCACAAATGAATGCACTTTGATCTAATGGAGTTTATCTGGTCTGACTCCATGTGAGTATAAATTCACACCCATGCCCATGTACCTCATACACATCTGACCTGACTAGGAAGGCATAGGGAAGCTAGGTGAGAGATGAGGACATGCTAAGAAATTACCTGTTTCTTATTAGGATGAACTGCATTTTTCATGTTTTTTTCCTTTTATTATTTAAATTAGAAAAAAGCTTACTTCACATGTCACTCCCAGCTCCCTCTCCCTAACCCTCCTCCCTGCCCCCCACCAAGCCCACACTCCACACCCAATACCAGCTCCACTCTCCAGGGAGGGTGAGGCCCTTCATGGGGGATTTCCAAAGTCTGTCATCATCTGGGGCAGGACATAGGCCCTCCCACATATGTCCAGGCTGAAAGAGCATCCCTCCAAGTGGAATGGGCTCCAAAAGTCCATTCGCATGCCAGGGATGAAAACTGATATAGTACCCGAGGCCCCAGCTTTGCCGAGGTCTCCTCACTGACACCCATGGATCAACTCCATGCTGGCCTCTCATCAGTCTGGGGTCCATGAGCTCTCCCTTAGTTCAGGTCAGCTGTCTCTGTGGGTTTCACCCACACAGTCTTGAACCCTTTGCTCATCATTCCTTCCTCTCTACAACTGGTTTTCAGTAGTTCAGTTCAGTGTTTAGCTGTGGGCTTCTGCCTCAGCTTCTATCAGCCACTGGATGAAGGTTCTAGGATGGCATACAAGGTAGTCATCAATCTCATTATTGGGGAAGGGCATTTAATGCACTCTTCACTATTGCTTAGATTGCCAGTTAATGTTATCCTTGTAGATCTCTCTGAATATCTCACTAGTGCCAGGTCTGTCTTCAAACCTATAATGACTGCCTCTATTATGGTATCTCCCATCCTGCTCTCCTGTATTCTTTCCCTGATGAAATCTTCCTGCTCCCCCATGTCCTCCTTTACCCTTCTCTTCTCCCCCTCACTTTTCCCCAGCTACCTCTCCCCACCACCTATGCTCCCAGTCCACTCAGAAGTCAGAGGTATCATGCATATCTCTCTTAGGGTCCATCCTGTCTCCCAGATTTTCTGGCGGTGAGATTGTAGGCTGGCAATTCCCTGCTTCATGCCTAAAATTTACATATGAGTGAGTAAATACCACATTTGTATTTTTGTGACTGGGTTACCTCACTCAGGATGGCTTCTTCTAGTGCCATCCATTTGCCTGCACATTTCAAGATTCTGATTTTTTTCCTGCTGAGTAGTACTTCATTGTGTAACTATATCATATTTTCTCTATCCACTATTCAGTTAAGGGGCAGGTTCTGACTATTAGAAATAATGCTGCTATGAATATAGTGGAACAGACATCCTTGTTTATATGAATGCAACATACTTTTGGGTATTTGCCTAAGAGTGGAATTGCTGGATCTTGTGGTAGACTGATTCCCATGTTCCTGAGAAATTTCCATACTGATTTCCAAAGTGGCTGTACGAGTTGGCACTCTACCCAGCAGTGGAGGAGTGTTCCCCTCTCTCCACATCGTCTCCAGCATAAACTGTCATGGGTGTTTTTATTTTAGCCATTATGACAGGAGTGAGATGGTATCTCAGAGTTGTTTTGATTTGCATTTCATTAATGACTACGAATGATGAACACTTTCTTAAGTGTCTCTCAGCCATATTAGACTCCTCTATTGAAAATTCTCTACCCCACTTTTTAATTGGATCCTTTGGTGTTTTGGAGACTTGCTTCTTGTGTTCTTTGTAAATTTTGGAGATCAGCTCTCAGTCAGATGTGGGTTAGTGAATATCTTTTTCCCTTTTGTGGGCTGCCTTTTTGTCTTGGTTCATGTAGCCTTTCCCTTGCAGATGCTTGCTTCTCAGTTTCAGGAGGTCTCATTTATTAATTGACAATCTCAGTGTCTGTAATATTGGTGTTATGTTCAGGAAGTAGTCTCCTGTACCAGTTCATTCAAGAGTACCTCCCACTTGATCTCTAAGAGGTTCAGTTTGGCTAGATTTATATTGACTTCTTTGATCCTTTGGGACTTAAGTTTTATGCATGGTGATAGACATGGATCTATCTGCAGTCTTCTACATGCCAGCATCCAGTTATGCCAGCACCATTTGTTGAAGATGCTTTCTTTTTTCACTTTTATTTAATTTTAGCTTTGTCAAAAATCAAGTGTTTGTAGGTGTGTCGGTTAATATCAGGGTTTTCCATTTGCTTCTGTTGGTCTAACTATCTATTTTTGTGCCAATACCAAGCTGTTTACAGGATTATAGCTCTATAATAGATCTAAAGTCAGGTATGGTAATGCTTCCGGAAGTTCCTTTATTGTACATGGATGTCTTGACTATCCTGAGTCTTTTGCTTTTCCATATAAAGTTGATCATTGTTCTTTTAAGGTCTGTGAAGAATTGTGATGGTATTTTGATGGGCATTGCATTGAATCTGTAGATTGCTTTCGGCAAGACTGCCAATTTTACTATGTTGATCCTACCTAACTAAGAGCATGGGAGGTCTTTCCATTTTCTGGTATCTTCTTTAATTTATTTCTTTAAAGACTCAAAGTTTTTGCGATAAAGGTCTTTCCCTTGTTTGTTAGCGTTATCCCAAAATATTTTATGTTGTTCATGACTATTGTAAAAGGTGATGTTTCTCTGATTTCTTTCTCAGCCCATTTATCATCTATATATAATAGGGCTATGATTTTTTGAGATAATCTTGTATCCTGCCACTTTGCTGAAGGTGTTTATCAGCTGCAGAAATTTCCATGTAGAATTTTTCAGGTCACTTATCTAAACTACCATATCATCTGCAAATAGTGAAAATTTTCCTTTCCAATTTGTATCCCCTTGATCTCCCTTTGTTGTCTTATTGCTCTACCTAGAAGTTCAAGTACAATATTGAAGAGATATGGATATATTAGACAGCCTTGTCTTATTCCAAATTGTAGAGCATGTCAACCTGCCTGCAGTCCCCAGGCCAGAAGATACCAGAGTGACCAATTGGAAGGAAGTCGGTCCGAGGCATGGCTGGAAGTCACCTCTGCCCTCTGCCTTCAGTGGGGGCAGGAATAGCATGAACTGCATTTTTGTGCTCTGGCAATCCTTTACTTTTTTAAAACGATAGTACAATATAATGGGTTTCATGATGATATTTTGATGCATATATCTTATATGTTTTGTTCATGTTTGATTGGATTACTTTTAATGAACTAAAGCTAATATGAAAGAAAGGAATGATTATGTAACATTAGAATACTTTGGGATTTCCTACTGTGTTAGATGGTTTTCCAATTGTCTTGTTTACTGCTCCATAGGTATGATGAAACACCGTCACCAAGGCAACTTAAAGAAAGGAGCATTTTATTGGAATCGTGCTTACATTTTCACAGGGTTGTCAATGGCCATCATGGCTGTGAACATGGAGGAAGGCAGGCATGGTGCTGATGCAGTAGCTGAGAGCTGATCTGCAAGTAGTGGGGGGGGGAGAGAGAGACAGAGAGAGAGACACAGAGAGAGAGACAGAGACAGAGAGAGACAGAGAGACAGAGACAGAAACAGAGACACAGAGACAGAGAGAGAGACAGAGAGAGAGAGAGAGAGAGAGAGAGAGAGAGAGAGAGAGAGAGAGAGAGAGAGAGAGAGAGAAGGGGGCTGGCTGTGGGCTTTTGAAGTTTCAAAGCCCACCCCCAGTGTCACAGTTCCTCCAGCAATACCATAACTCCAGATCTTTCCCAAATAGTACAATCACTGTGGTGTAAGCATTCAAACATATTATTCTATAGGGGTCTTTATCATTTCAACCACTACAACACTACTGTGATAAAATACTTGACAAAAGCAAATTAAGGAAGGAAGTCTCATTGATCTAGGGTACAATACACCATAGTAGAGATGTGTATGTATTAGTACCCTGATTTCCTTACCTTTGGAATAAGTATATAGTATTTTTATATTTTATTTCATTGGAGTCTACAGTTGAGGGATTTTGAAATTTGAGAGATTTCATAGTTTGGGAAAGACTTTGTAGTTTCAGAGAGATTTTGGAAATTTTAGAGAAATTTATTCATTAGAGATGCATGAGATTTGAAAGAGACTGGATATTTAAAGAAACTGAATTTTTAAAATATCTGAATTTCTAAATACAGTAGTATTTTAAAAGATGGTATGTGATACTAGTATTAACATCAGACCTTGACTATAAACAAGAAAGATATGGTTATGGTTTCAGAGTAATGTGTTTGTGTGTGAAGTTGGAAATGGGTCAATGGTACTGCAAAAATTTTATATCAACTTGATACAAGACAGAAGCGTTTGGGAAGATGGAACTTCAATTTAGAAAAATTCAATACCAGATTGTGCTGTGGACAGGGCTATGACGAATCTCATTAATTAATTATTGTTGTGAATGGGATTATCCAATTGTTGGTGGTGTCACTACTGGACAAAGGGATCCTGGGTTATAAAGGATATGAAGCTGAGCAACTTTTGGGAGCAAGCCAGTAAGTGGTGTTTTTTCCATCTTCTTGTGTTCCTGACTCATGATTCCTCACCTATTTGGGCTTCTGTCCTGACTTCATTAGCTGATGGACTGTGCTGTGTATAAGCTGAAATAAGCCCATTTCTCCACACAATTGGTCAATGTTGAAGCTGAGCTGTAAATGCTAAACAGCTATACTAATTAAGATAGCATGGTAGGAAGTTTGAAGCATCTGTCCACAGTGCATCTGAAATCAGGAAGCAGAAAGATATAAAGGGTGATACTCTGTTTTGCTTTCTCTTCTTAATTCATCCCAGAAATCTAAGGTATAAAATAATGATATCCACATTGAAGATGGTCCTTTACACCTCAGTAAATCTAATATAAAACCCCCTCATCATCATGCCCCGAGGTTTGCCTCCTTGGTGATTCTAGGTCTTGTGAAGTTAATAGCTGTCATTACCCATTACAGAAACCACAGACAGGTGCTAATTATTCAACATTAAATAACTAAAAATGAGAATCATTTTTTATCATCAAATCCAAGTGTGTCCCATGGTCATTTGTATTGTCAGATAATGATATGTGTCATAAATGAATAAAACATAAGAGGAAAGAAAAAGCTATGAAACCACAATTCTCCTGGCATTAAACTGCTGCTTCTGGGGGATCTTGAGTCCTGCAGAAAGATCAAAACAATTGAAAGACACATGTCACCATCAGTAGTGTTTTCATATTTTGTTCCAGTGGCATCTATTACTGTCATTTAATATAAATTGAGCACTGCTTACAAGCTTTAAAAAAGCATCTACAGAATTTTAACCAGAAAAACTGAAAATAATCCCATGAACTCATCTAAGGTAAGGGAGAAAAAAACCTCAAGTTTGCACTCATCTGAACTTGCCAAAGCATCCAAGCAAAATCCTGTGAAGATGTGACATTTTCCCTTGAAAGACATTGCCATATGTTTAATCATGTATGAAATATGTGATTGGCACTTCTAATATTAAATATTTTGATATTATTTATAATCTGTGCATATGATTGCAGGTAAGAAACTGTTCCCAGAAGTTTCCTTCTGTGCCTACATGTTGTCAGAAAATTCAGAGTGGAATCTATCACAGGAATTTCTTCTTAAGTAACTCAATGCTTCTCCATGTGCCAACAACTCTGAATTTATATGGAAATTCCAATCTCTTAGCTCTACTATAATTGGTAGGGTCAGAGTGTGGGTCTAGGTGGGCTTGATTAACCATTTAACCATTGTCAACATACCAGTCAAAGACATAAATAATAGTATAAAGCATAAAAGGGAGATTATTCAATATCATTACATTGAACAGATAAATGAAGATGTCAAGAGACCCTTCAAGAAAATCTTGGGATCTGATATAGGGTTTAAGTTTACAAGGACAGCAAGGGATATATATATATATATATATATATATATATATATATATATATGTATACACAGTTGTGGTCAAGGTGTGGTCCAGCCTGTCATCATCATCATCATCATCATCATCATCATCTCTGTTCCAGCATCTCCTGGAAAGTTGTCTTTGGAGTTTTAAATGTTTTCAGGAGATGGATTTCCATTTGGCCCCAGGGCTGATTCTGTTCCTTTTCTCATCATGGGATTCCTAGGGAAATTCCAGTTTCTTGGGAGTCCTTGTCTCAATAGTCTGATAGTCAAAAGCAAGAAAGAGTACCAGAGAATATGTAGGGTATCCTCATTTCTGCCAAAATGGTTATGTTAATGTGACTGAGTCCGTTAATAGTGCATAAACATAAAATAAGGAAATGGGGCATGAGCATAACAGTGTTCTGTTAGAAGAATAGGTACAGAAATGCTTTTTCCTTAAGGATAACACTAGAAATTGAGCCAGGCAGTGGTGGTGCATGCCTTTAATGCCAGCACTCGGGAGGCAGAAGCAGGTGAAACTCTGAGTTCAGGGCCAACCTGATCTACAGAGTGAGTTTCAGGACAGTCAAGGCTTGACAGAGAAACTGTGTCTCAACCTCACTCCCCCCAAAAGAAAACCTGGAAATTGTTAGAATGGTTATACATGGCAGAAGCTTCAAATGATGACATTAAAACATAAGATTAAATAATCACCACTAAGAATACTGGTATTCTGCGTATGGATGGCTACCTGGCTACCATTCTGTTGTGTGTATGTTGGGATAAGAGGGTATTCACACGTGGTGTGTATGTACACATGCGTACGGAACAAAGAAGGCAACCCAAAATGTCTTCCTGAGCTGTACTCTACCTTGTTGTTTGAAGCAGTTTCTCACTGGCTTAGGACTCACCAATTCTGTATAGTGTCTGCCTGACCAGCAAGGTACAACAATCTCTTGTTTCTGCCCTCTTAGAACCAGGGCTACTCTCAGTATTTTAACATTATTTCTGGGAATCAAAACCGGATTACATGCTTTCAGAGTCAGTGATTTACTGACGAAACCAATCTCCCCATCCCCAGGATCATTCTGTGCAGAAATGGGAATCAATATTAATGCACTGGTTCCCAAGACAGTGCTGAGAAGGGAGCTTACATATGTGAACAGGACTGTAGCTCTGTGCGTGGAGGTTTAGGGACCATCACTTGCCCTGGGCACCTTCATACCTGCTTCATGTTTGATGAAGCCAGAAGCTGTTCCTGTGTTGCAAACTCTCTGCCTAACGCTGTTTTCCTAGACTTGCTGTGGAAGCCCAATAATGAGGCCCATGGAGATATTGGTCTTGAATGGAGGTAGTGAAGAAGAAATCATGGTATCCAATCACCCTGTTCATGACTCCTTCCATCAACATTAATCTAGTATGTGGTGCATAGAAACACAGAAGGGGGATCATTCTCCTTCACAGAGGCACTGACTGTCTTTTTGCTCTGCTGTTAACAAAGGACAATGCCTAAGAGTGGCTAGCCTGTTTTTATTCAAAAGACTTTGAAGATTATCATTGTTGTGCACTTTTATTGATATTAAGAGTATGTACTCACAGCCGGGAGTTGGTGGCGCACGCCTTTAATCCCAGCACTCGGGAGACAGAGGCAGGTGGATCTCTGTGAGTTCGAGACCAGCCTGGACTACCAAGCGAGTTCCAGGACAGCCTCCAAAGCCACAGAGAAACCCTGTCTCGAAAAACCAAAAAAAAAAAAAAAAAAAAAAAAAAAAAAGAGTATGTACTCACTTGAGTAACATTGAAATCAATAACTTTAAACATATGTTTATTCATTCTTTTAAAATTTCACACATGTCAATGAAATATCTTGATCATATCCACCCCTAGCTCTCCTCCCCCAGCTCCCTCCAAGTGTGCCCAATAAATCTTCCTGTCAAATTCATGCCCCCCCTTTTTTTTTTACTATATTCCACTGCCCATATGTACATGGATGTAGGGCCATTCACATAGGTGTAGGTAATGCCTCCAAAAGAAAACTGGGTCTTCCTCCACAGTCAGTCATCAACTGCAGGCATCTCCTCAGCTGCACAAGGAAGCTGTGCTCAACTTACCCCAATGTAGAGAATGCTGTTCTTGATTTTGAAAAATAAAACAAAAAATCTTGATGACTTCAATATGCTCGCCAAATCTGTAGAAGAATTTTTTGGTATTATTTTCCTCCAAAACCTTGTGTGGATGTTTGAGTACCTGTGTGTCTGTATGCTTGAGTGTGTATCTGCTGCATGCATGTGTGTTTTATAAGTAAAACTTGACGTTCACAAAGGGGTTGTAAAATAAACCATTTTCACCTTTGCAACCTAACTGTCTAAAGATCATTTTTCTATAAAACAATCACATCACTCAATTTAAATAAAGTATTTCCCAGTTATTGTCTGAACACAGCAACACTGTCTAATTACAGTATTATATATTGTGCTCATTAAAAAGCTTGTTATACTTACATATCAGAGCATTTAATGCCACACCTGGGTTGCTATAGAGATGTCTAAATTTTATCAAAACAACAAAAGCCTACCTTTAACAATAAATGTGTCTGTAATATGTCAGCTAAAGAAATCTTACCATAACTTGAACACCCACATTAGTTTTGCATAAATACAATAGGAAAAAATACAGGTGCAAGATACTCTGATTTTTTTAATTAGGTGCATTTCCCAGTTTCTTAAATTTCTGATTCATCCTCTTCCATGACTCACTTACTTGATTTAAAACTTTCCAGGGGGCATGCTACTTCTTTAAAAAGTCTTTAGACTTGACTTGTCAAGTGTATAGTGTGATGATTGTGCCCAACTTCAGAGGCTAAGACTTGATTAGAGGGCAGGAGGAATGCATAGCTAAGCAGTTATAGTTATGGGTGACCCCACCCATCCCTGACCCATCATTTTCTGGACTCCATCCTCTCCTGCAAGGTGTTCTGAGGAGGTGGCCGAACTGTGTTCCTCTGGCTGGAACTAGCTTTCAGCATTTCCCTACATAGCTTGAGATTTCTAGGGAAATGCCATCTTACTTGTGGTCCATACAGCCTTTCTCTTTCTATATTAATTTCTAAGGAAATTCTAGCTGCTTGTGCTCTATTGTTTCCGTAGCCTGAGATCTATGGGAAGGGCACCCATGTCTGTTTAGTGTCTTCATTCTTATGTCAACAGGTACAGGTTTACTCACCTCTACTCCAAGCCCTGACAGGCTTCCTATTTTTATGATTTACTTGCACTACAGTAATATAGCTTTTAAAGCTACTGGGACAAGAGTCTGGGGAGATGGTTCAGTAATTAAAGTTTGATGCACAAAGGGAATCAGATTTAAGATCCCCAGTACTCATATACATGCTTTCTAGAAGAAGCAGCCTTTTGTAATTCCATTCTCCTCCAAAGGAGACAAGAGATATTCAGAGCAAAGTGGCTAATGATAGTAGCCACATGTGCAAACTCTGGATTCAAGTAAGAGAGCTTGCCTCAAAAAGAGTAAGTAGAGAGTGACTAAAGAAAAATCTCGGTGTCAACTTCAGGCCACCACAGGCACATAACCAGGTGCACTGATACACATAGGAAAGTAAATGCCCACATATATCCACAAGCATGCCACCCCCACATGCAAATAAAAAAGGGGAAAAAGAAATAAAATAAAATCAGGTATGGTGATGCCTCCTGAAGTTCCTTTATTGTATAGGGCTGTTTTGGCTATCCTGGGCCTTTTGTTTTTCCATATAAAGTTGATTAATGTTCTTTTCAGGTCTGTGAAGAATTGTGCTGGAATTTTGATAGGGCATTGAATCTGTAGACTGCTTTTGGCAATATTGACAATTTTTTATTATCACTATTTATTTTAATTTTAAATAGCTTGTTTTACATGTCAATCCCAGTTGCCTCTCCCTCCCCTCCTCCCGCACACCCCATCCCCCCCCAGCCTCCCACCCTATTGCCAATTCCTTCCACATAGGGGATATCTAGAGTCTGACATTTCCCTCAGGGTAGGGTCCAGACACTCCCCTAAGAGTCCAGGCTGAGAGAGCATCCCTCTTTGTGCTATGGGCACACGATTACTGTTTGTATTCCAGGAATAGACACTTATCCACTGCTCAGGGCCCCATAGGTTACCCAGGCCTTCTCACTGACACTCACATTCAGGGGTTCCAGATCAGTCCCATGCTGGCCTCCCCGCTGTTGGTCTGGGGTCCGAGAGCTCTCCCCTGTTCAGATCAGCTGTCTCTGCTGGTTTTGCCAGCCCATTCTTTGCCAATTTGCTCATCACTCCTCTCTCTGTGTCACTGGGTTTCTTGACATTTTTATTATGTTGATCCTACCAATTCAAGAGCATGGGAGACGACTTCAGGAGACATCACCATACCTTATTTCAAGCTCTATTATAGAGCTAAAGTCCTGAAAACAGCTTGGTATTGGCACAAAAATAGGCAGGTAGACCAATGGAACCGAATTGAAAACCCTGATTTTAACCCACACACCTATGAACACTTGATTTTTGACAAAGTAGCTAAAACTATACAATGGAAAAAAGAAAGCATTTTCAACAAATGGTGCTGGCATAACTAGGTACTGGTATGCAGAAGACTGCAGATAGATCCATGTTTATCGCCTTGTACAAAACTTAAGTCAAATGGATCAAAGATCTCAACAGAAATCTAGCCACACTGAAACTTTTAGAAGAGAAAGTGGGAGATATTCTTCAACGAGTTGGTACAGGAGACCACTTTCTGAACATAACACCAGTGGCGCAGACACTGAGATCGACAATTAACAAATGAGACCTCATGAAACTAAAACGCTTCTGTAAGGCAAAGGACACAGTCAACAAGACAGAAAGGCAGTCCACAGAATGGGAAAAGATATTCACTGACCCCACATCTGACAGAGGCCTAATCTCCAAAATTTACAAAGAACTCAAGAAGCAAGTCTCCAAAACACCAAAGGATTCAATCAAAAGTGGGGTACAGAACTAAACAGAGAATTCTCAATAGAGGATGGCCAAGAGACACTTAAGAAAGTGCTCAACATCCTTAGCCATCAGGGAAATGCAAATCAAAACAATTCTGAGATACCATTTTACTCCTGTCAGAATGGCTAAAATAAAAAACACCGAAGACAATTTATGCTGGAGAGGATGTGGAGAGAGGGGAACACTCCTCCACTGCTGGTGGGAGTGCCAACTCCTACAGCCACTCTGGAAAGCAGTATGGAGATTCCTCAGGAAAATGGGAATCAATCTACCACTAGACCCAGCAATTCCACTCTTAAGCATATATCCAAAGGAGGCAAATTCATACAACAAGGGCATCTGCTCCACTATGTCCATAGCAGCATTATTTGTAATAGCCAGAACCTGGAAGCAACCTAGATGCCCCTCAACTGAACACTGGATAGAGAAAATGTGGTACATTTCACAATGGATTATTACTCAGCAGAAAAATACAATGGAATCTTGAAATTCGCAGGTAAATGGATAGCACTGGAAGAAACCATCCTGAGTGAGGTAACCCAGTCACAAAAAGACAAACATGGTATGTACTCACTCATATATGGATTGTAAACATGGATCAGGAGAGTGCCAGTCTGCACTTCCATTGACAGAGAGTCTGGGAAACAGGAAAGAACCTAAAAGATATACATGGTACCCAAGAGTAAAGAAATGAGGCAAGATCCTCTAAACAGATGGGGAACACAGCTAGGGGTGGGGGGGAGGGGGACCTGGGAAATAGAGAGGGGAAGAAGTGGAAGAGAGAGTAGGACTTGGAGGAACAGGAAGGTCGACTGGGGGGGTAGGATAGGCAGAAGAGGGAATCATAGGTTAGAAGACAGATCAGGCATCATTGTGACCTTTATTGATCTAAACGGATGACACCAACTGGCAAGCTAAGCAATAGTGTAGAGACCACCTCGAATGCCTATTCCTGATAGTGAACTTGATGTCTATAACCATCCTGGAGCCTTCATCCAGTGACTGATGGAAGCAGAGGCAAACACCCACAGGTAAATACTGAACAGAACCCAAGGAACCCAGTGAAAAGAGAGAGAGGAGCAAAGAGCAAATTGTCAAAGAATGGGCTGGCAAAACCAGCAGAGACAGCTGATCCAAACAGGGGAGAGCTCTTGGACCCCAGACCGACAGCTGGGAGGCCAGCATGGGACCCAGCTGTCCCTGAATATGAGAGTCAATGAGGAGGCCCGGGCTACCTATGGGGTCCTGAGCAGTGTATCAGTGTTTATCCCTGGAATACTAACAGACATCGTGTGTCCATAACACAAAGAGGGTTGCTCTCTCTGCCTGGACTCTTAGGGAAGTGCCTGGACCCTACCCTGAATGAAATGATAGACTCTAGATATCCCCTATGCAGAAGGAATTGGCAATAGGGTGGGAGGATGGGGGGATGGTAGGGGGTGCGGGAGGAGGGGAGGGAGAGAGAACTGGGATTGACATGTAAAACAAGCTACTTAAAATTTTAAAAATGTTAAAAAATAATACTACTCTCAAAAAAATGAAAAAATGAAAAAAAGAAATAAAATTTTGCTCCCACCCACTCTATTATCTATTGTCTCCCATGTTTTTATTTGACTTATGAGTCATCTAAATAAGATGGTGTTTTCTGATGGAATTCTTTCACAAGATTTTTTTGCTCCCACCATGCTCTTAGATGTCATTATTTCTGTGGCTACAGCTTTAGTTCTTTCCACAGATTCAGACACCTCTCCTCACCACTGTCTTCTAGACTACCTTCCACTGACTTTCCAACATTTAATTGAATGCTCATTTTTTCAGGAAGACTTTCAGTTTTACTTATTTTTGAAATAGTTCATACAATATATTTTAGTTATATTCTTTCCACTTGCACAGCTCATCCCAATGCTCCATTTCTATTTATCCTATTTTATATTCTTTTTCTCTTAAAGAAAAGACTGACTTTTAGTTGTCTATCTTGGAGATTTTATGAGACTTATAACAGTGAGATAAGGGTGCCTCTGACTGCATTGTCTACACTTGGGAGCTTTTTCTTCCAACTAAGTTGTCTCCTCCTGCTTTAACATGATGGTTTGTGCCTAGTCTTATTGCATCCTATTATGCAGTGTTCAGTTGTTATCCCTGGGTTGCTTGCTCTTTACTGAAGAGAAACAGAGAAACAATGGATTTGGGCAGGAGACAGGGACTGTGAGGAGTAGATTGGGGGAGACTGTTTTTGAAATGTATTGTCTAAGAGAAGTATATTTTTTTAAAAAGGAGGAAAAAATTAAATCAGTAGAGGAAAGACAAAAAGACAAGACAAAACCAAAGACCAACACACAAACACACACTGCAAAAATAAATAAACAAAACAAAAAGAGAGCAAAAGAAAGCAGAAAGTTTCTTTTGTGTTGGCCAGCTCTTTCTGAGCATGCCACCTGCCCTGTGATATGGTTAATATAACTAAGGACACCCTGCTAAAGAAAATTGATTGCTTTGCCTTTTCTCAGTGGCTATCAATTGCAAAAAACTTCGTGATTGTGGGTAAGAGTTTGTGCCCACTTTCACCTCTCAGTGCTGAATTTAGTCTGGCTGAACTTGTGTAGAACTTACAGTGCTGTAGTCTCTGTGATTTTATTCTGTGAATGGGCCATTCCTGTTGTGTCTGGAAAATACTATTTTCTTGAGGTCATCTTCCACCTCTGGCTCTTAAAATCTTTCTGACTCCTCTTCTGCATAGGTTTCTGAGTCTTGAGGGAGCAGTGTGAAACAAATATCCCATTTATAGCTGAGTTATCCATAGTCTTTCATTTTTTGTGTATTTTGCAGTTATGGGTCTCTGGGTTAATTACCATTTATTAAAGGATTTTCTCTGATGATGACTGAGAAAGCCATTAACCTATGGACACACTAATATCTCATTAGGATTCATTTTATTACTAAGTCATTCAGCAGAATAATAAGTTTTCTCTTTGTGTCCATGACCTATCTAGTCTGAGGATCTTGACCTCATTAACAGCATCAGATATAGGCTCCAGCTGATTGAACAGACCTTAAGTTCAATCAAAAGGTGCTTGGTTACTCCCTTAACATTTATGCCACTATTGTTCCAGTAGGTATAAATTACACGAAGGCTACTATGTATAGCTCACAGGGTTTTTAGATTATTACTTACCTTCCAGTACAATAATGCTAGTCAGAAGGGTGAAGCTTTCATTTATGTACCATCATGATTTCTGTATGTCTGATGTCATAAATCTATTGTGTCTTCATGATCCCAGCAGTATATTTACCTGCTGCACCACACCCAATTTGTGGCTATCACTGAACCCATGAGTTTGGGAGAGAATAAATTCAAAGAAGTTTCAAGTGGAGTATCTGTACAGTAAGTTGAATTCTCGTATGATTTCCATGAGAGGCAATGTTACTTAAAAAACACATTTATCCCCTATTTGTTCATTATATTTATTCATTTGTTTTTTATTAATTTTCTCTTTGAAGACAGTTGCTCATGTAATGTAAGCTAACCTCTAATTTGCTAAGTAGGTTAGGATGACCTTGAAATACTGACCCTCCTACATCCATCACCCCAGAGCTGGGATTATAGGTTTGCAATGCAGAGACTCTGACCAAGGAATTAATATGTTAGGCAAGCAATTTACCAGCTGAGTCACATTCACATGCCTCTTCATGTTTACCTTAAAATACCTTCCAATTTACTTTTATGCAACTGGCCATGAATTTAGGAGAAACCTTCACAAGTTGCTTCTTATCTTTTTTCTCTAGTGTAAGAAAAGCTTGAGGAATACACTTCACAATTGAGGCAGTGTTATTCAAGGCATGTGTCACCTCTTCCATAAAACTGTTCATAGACAAAACAACAGCAAATAAAGAAACATTCTTATTGGGCAATGGTGGTGCACATCTTCAATCTCAGCAATCAGGAAGCAGAGGCAGGCAGATCTCTGTGAGTTTGAGTCAGCATGGTCTACTGGACTAGTTCTAGTAGAATGAAGGCTACACAAAGAAACTATGTCTCAAAACAATATATATGTTCTCTCTGTTCAGTGGTATAGCCACTGGCAAGTTGCCCAAAATCCTATAAAAAACTTGTTACCCTTGAAACTCATTGCTACACACACAAACACACACACACACACACACACACACACACACACAGATAGAGAGAGAGAGAGAGAGAGAGAGAGAGAGAGAGACATGCACACACCTCATGAAAATAAAAGATTTAATGATTGAAAAGAGGAGAAGAAATAGCAGAAGTGGAAAGGAGATGAGAAACGTGAATGAGAATGAATACACTCTTTTTCATTTGATGCTCATTTATTTTTATTTTATATTTTAATTATTTGTTTTATTTGAGACAGGATAACAGGATATCATATACTGCAGTACTTCCTGTGTAGCTGAGGATGCCCTTCAACTTGAATGACTTTCTGATCCTCTTGTCTCTATTTCCTGAACTTACATTATAAATTTGTAAGAAAATGTCTAGACATAGCCCCTTATTCCATATGGTTAATCTATGCCAACAAAACAAATAAGAAATTTCACTAAAAGATAGGAAAAACTTTCCTCATACTTTGAACTTTTATTTTTAATTTATTATATGCAATTCCATTTAAAACTTCATTATAGAAAAATGAATGCTTGATTCTGTTTTAGAGTTTAAACAAAAAAGGGTTTCTAGTGTGCAGCACTGGCCTGGTCTGTAGACACTTCCTGTCACCATTTTTAATGTTAAGTGGAAGGGCCCATAGCTCCTTTGTGTTTATCACTCTTATACCTGAAGGAGCATATGTGGTTTTTCTTTGTACATTTCCCCAGGAAAACTCAGCTCACAGGATGAATTCAATCTGTGCTCAGAGCTGTCTGAACCAGTCTCAGAAGTAACTAACACAAGGCCTACATGCTAGTTGTTCAAGTTAGATAATTGTGGTAGGTAAGGTGATCCCTAAAATGACCATATCATAAACCCCATAACTAGTAAATATGATATATAGTAAAGGGAATTGAAACTAAATACCGGTTAATCCTTAAACAGAAAGAGCAGAGTGTATAAAGGGTTGAAAGGAATGGTGTGTGTGTGTGTTTGTGTGTGTGCTTCATTGGAACATGATCAAATCCCTGTTCATCCCAGATAGGACACTAGTGACATACTGATGAAAATTACACACAAGTTCAGCTTATACACCAGTGAGTTTATCAGGGTTCCTTGAAGGTAGGTGCATTATTGGAAAGCTCACCCTAGCATAGGTGATGACTAATAAAAACTGCATCTCTTGAACAACTTACAGGCAGGGCCACTGAAAGGAGTCTATTCTTTCTGTATCTTTATTGCTCATAAAACCTCAGGGACAGTGACTTGTGAATCTTGTACTTTCTAAACTTCCTGAGCTCTGTGGGTTACATAAACTATTCTACTGCCTCTGTGACAGAATGTTTCAATTTAATACAACAACAAAAATGGCTTCAGAACACAGAAAGAGGAAAATTCATTCTAAGAGGTTTGACAAAGATTCAGAAAGCTCATCACAAACCAGGAAGTTTGACAAGCCTCTAGATAAGCTGGGAGAAGCCTTCAGATTGGGTTGCTCCAGGCAGGACTGAAGATATTCAAAATGGTTGCTTATATCCCTCCCCTTGGGTATCATACCACTGAGAAAACAGATACCAAGAAATTGGCTTTCCACCACAAATCTCAAACTGGGAGAAGGACACACCTGTGTCCTGATATCAACCAAAAAGGGAGCTTGTCTCCTCCAAGGAAGACTGTAGAATAGACTGAAGCAGAGAAAATAATGATGGGTGGGGCCACCTCATGACCAGGTCTTAGTTATGCTTCCTTCTATCTAAATTTAAATCTCTCCTAAGCCACCAAGGGGAATAGGGGAAGGTGGTCACTGAACTTCTTTGTTCCCCTTCTCAAGATGGCCACATTTAATAAATCTCCTATGGTGGTTTAAATAGGAATGGATCTCATAGACTCATTTGTTTAAAACACTTGGCCTATAAGGAGTGGGCTTATGAGGAGGTGTAGCCTTGTTAGAGTAGATGTGGCCTTGTTGGAGCGACTGTGTTACTGTAGGGGCAGCATTTGAGGTCTTGCATTCTCAAGCCATATCCCGTGTGACAGGGTTCAGCCTCAGCTTGTATTCAGGTCCTGAGACAAAGAAGGGGCACCAGCATAAAGAAAACTTTGATCACCAAATGGATTGTACTCCAGTGACCCTGAATAGCTCAGGTCACCTTTATTTATTCTTACACATAGTATTTTTTTCTGTTTTCTAACCAGAGTTACATAAACAGGTTTTTTTGTTGGCTACTATTTTTGACTTTAAAAAATATATCACAATTTAAGGAATGCAAGATGATCATTGTGAAAGTCCCCACTGTTCCCCTTTGTGTTTCCCTAATATGCCCCCCCCTTTGCAGGCTTAACTAAAAATTGAGACATACATCCTGCTCATACAACACTTATGTCAGCTGGCAGCTACTTGCTGTTGCAAAGTTAAAACGTAAGACATGAGCACAATGCTTTAAGGACAACAATATTGAAACCCAGACAATTATTTCATGTCTGTAAGATATATTTTAATACAGTTCCTTTTTCTAAAAGAGAGTCCCATGTCTCAATCTCTCTGTAAATGGCAGACAAAACACTTTTTCCCATCTCATTATACCATACTTCTTCCACCAATATAAGATCCTATGTATGATAAAGATGAATCAATCCATCCCATGTTTTACATTATGTTACTCCCATCAGAATATACTAGATCTCATCATTGATTCTATATGATTGGTTTCCAAGGATTTTAATATCAGTAGTTGCCACTATGTATATTTCTGAGGCCTTTTCCCTCTTCTGTGTATGCTCTACTCTCTTTTCTAGGACTGTGAGGTGTGGTTAATGCTCCAAGTGTTGTCTTTCCATATGTCCCTTACTATCTCATTGAGTCAGAAACATTCCCAGGATTAGGAGTTATAGTTAGTAATTCCAGATAAGAGATCTGAGAAAATTAGTCCCCACTGAATCTTAATAGTAAATATTTGAAATGGAACAGAATTTCCAGGGAAAATTACAGTGTTGCATGTGTGCCTGACCAAGTAACACTAAAAACCACCCAAAGAATCATCAGTCTAATGAGACAGAAAAAAGCTTTTAAGATGCATGAATTTTATGAATTCTTACAATGTCCCATGGGGTCCTTGTCAAATGAGAGTCTGTTTCCACAGATGCTTTGACCTGTGGAAACCCATTGTACAGGTAGTCATATGCTTATCTCAGACTAGGCAGCATGGCTCCTAACAAGTGTGCGACTCAGTTCACTTCCTGTTGACCTTGGATCAAGATACAGAACTTTCTGTTCCTTCTTCAGAATAATGTTTGCCTGCATGCTGCTCACTATGATGATAATGTACTAATCCCCTGAAACGTTAAGCCAGCCCCAATTAAATATTGTCCTTTATAAGAGATGCTGTGGTCATGGTGTCTCTTCACAGCAATGGAAACCCTAACTAAGACATCTTGTTTCATTGAACTTCTCCTTTACTTCTCTTCTTAATTGAAATTTTGAGGAGGATAGACTAGGCCTGGTGGCACTGAGAGTGGCAGTACATTGTGAGGCGGTGCACTAACAGACAGTATTCTCAGTGCAGTAACTGACAGTATACTGACAGAAAGTGGACTGAGAGGCAGTGTCTAAAGTCTCCCTGTTCCCATGGCTCCAGAAAGGCAAATACCTTGGAGCTGGAGTCTCAAGAAAGTCACACAGGGCAATGAGATCGTGACACAATATAAAGAAGAAGATGTGACTAGAAGATGTGTTAAAACTCTTAGGACTTTAACTTCATTTTTAATGAGTTTTGAAGACTTATTTTTATTAATTAATTAACCAACTAGTTAACGTGTGTCCGTGCGCACATGCGCAAACATGCACTCACCCAAGAAGGCCAGAAGAGGGCATCGGGTTCCCTGAAGTTGGAGCCCCAGGCAGTTGTAAGCTGGCTGATATGGGTACTGAATTCTAGCAAGTTTTCTTAAGCCTGAGCCACCTCTTGGGCTGCCCTTCTTTTCCCTTTCCTATAGTGCTGTTGTGTAAACTTTTCTTGAGGAGATAATCAAACGATTACTCAGCCAGATAGAGTACCAGTGAAATATGAAAGACATGATTCCAGCCAAGCCTACATCAGTGAACCAATTAATTTATTTTGGGTTACTTAGAAGGACCGTGGGTCAGGAGTTACTTACAAGAATATGGGCAGCTTGTCATTGGCTACAACAATGAAGGTAAAAAGAACATATCACTCACAGAAACCATTAACTGATTATCATTCCCCGTGAAGTAACAGGGTCCTATGAGTTCTCTTCGTGAGTGAAGTAAATGGGCCCAATCTTGTGGGGTCGAATTGAGTAATTACATAAAATAGTTTACAAAAGGGCAATGGCTTCTTTTAGGATATTCCTCTTTAAGTTTTGCGTTTGAGCATGGATTTCAGTGAAACCACACCAAGTAATGTTGCAGTGATTACTTTAATGTGTAAGAGTTTTTGTGATAATGTTCCTCAAGCACTATGGATTAGGTAACCGAAGTTTATTTCCTCACCATGTAGAGTCAGGCTGTCTAAAATTACCATGTTTGCAAGAATTGTTCGACCTGAGGCTTACTACCTTGGCTTCGATGTGACCTTATAGTCCTGTTTGTCTCAGATGACTTCTCCTTTGTGCACACCCATGCCCAGAAAGCCCCTTCCTATGAATACGACAATCACATTGAAACAAGGCCCACTTGAATGACCTAATTTTAAATAATGTCTTTAAAGAGATAGTTTTCCACCACACACACATTTGGAGTTACAAATGCTGACTGGTTTTCTTGACAAAATACAGAGTCATCTGAAAGAGTCTCAATGAGGAATTATCTAGATTAGATTAACCTGTGGTAGGTGTCTGCCGAGGACAGTTTTGTTACCTGGTCCAGTCCAATATGAGCAGTGCCATTCCCTAGGCTCTACACTGAGCTGTGTAAGAGTGAAGAAAGTTAGCAGATCCTACATAGCAAGGAAGCACGCAGTGGGTGAGTTTCTCCTCAGTCTGTTCTTGACTGTGGATATGATACATTCTTTGTGTGACTTCTCCATAATGATAGACTACATAATGAATTGTAGGCCAAATAAATCCTTTCCTCCTGAGTTGCTTGTAGTTGGGCTATTTTATCCCAGCAATAGAAATGAAACTAAAGCACTAGGTCAAGCTTCTACCGGTGGGCTGAGAAAAATGCAAATCGTCCCACAGTTACTGTTATTATGAAACTGTGAACTTCAGTTCAGTTGTAACATACACATAAAGGTTATAAACCTTTAACTGTAATGTATAAAAATCTTCATGAATATAAAGGCAAATGGTGGCCTGAGAGCTGTTTCCGTATTTAAGAATGCTTGCTGCGTTTTATAGGACCTTGGTGTACTCCCAGCATTAATACTGGAGTAGCTCACAGTTCCCGTAGCCCAAGTTAAACAGGATCAGATGCCCTCTTCTAGCCCCTGCAGACACCAACACCCACATATAGATCCTTAAAATAAATAGTAAACAAATCATCAAATGCCTATTTGTTTGTTGGAGATTTCTTAGCGATCCTGGTGTTACACAGTCCCTAAGCTGTGACTGGTCCCAGCATCTCAACTTTGATCAAAATAATCATTTGAATAGGTACTTCTACATTCTTGGATTTTGTTTCTTTACATGTGAAAATCTGACCCAGATTATAGCACCATTTTTAAAATATTTGTTTGTTTAGGGGTTTTTTGAGACAGGGGTTTGGATCCTGTCCTAAAACTCGTTCTGTAGATCAGACTGGCTTCAAACTCAGAGAGATCTAGCTACCTCTGCCTCCCAAGTGCTGGGAATAAAGAAATGTGCCACCACTGTCCAACAACAACATTTTTACTTTTAAAAAATATTTTAATTGTGTGGATGTTTTGCCTGCATATATGTCTTTATATGATGTACATGCCTGATGCCTGAGGAGGTAAAGGAGAGGACTTCTTCAGTTTCCCTGGAAGTTATAGATAACTGGGAACTTTCATGTGGGTGCTGGGAATTGAACTAGAGTCTTCTACAAGAGCTGCAAGTGCTCCTAACTGCTGAGCCATCCCTCCTGTCCCTATGGTGTTATTTTGTGTATTATGTAAGTCATCCATTACAACTGTAAAAATTGACTCTAATGGCAAATAAATATGGAGAAAGCAACAGATTTCATAGCACTTTTAAATTCCCTTCTGGAGTAAAAACACACACTGTAAAAATCATCATTCACAATTGGCATTTTTTTTTCTCCTAAAATATTGAAGCTGTATTTTTTTATGTCAGAGCTTCTCCCATCCTAGGTAGAGTCTGCATTGACTTTACAGGAAAACAGATGTATCCCAAAATCTCAGTAGTCCCAGTTATACACATGTTTTAGATTTGCAATTATATAGTTAGAAATATGTCCCTTTCCTGGGGAATCCAATCATAGAAAAATGCTACCGGGTTATAAGCTGAGAAAAAGCTGTATTCTGAGATCTACCATTCTGAAACACTTATAACTAAAGAAACATGCTTTATTGGTTCATTTAATTAGATGTGTGTGTGGGATCTCCCATATGGATTTGGTATTTTACAGTTACTAGGCTCTAACATGTTCAGTAAGTTGGGATTTTCTCCATTAACCTCATCAATGGAATCAAGTGGTCAAGACTCCTAATATAAAAACTGTGGCTTTACAAAATGACATTCTTGAATTATCTAATGAGCTTCCTAAGATACTACAGAGATAAGAGACTAGAATTCAGGCTAAGGATATGTTTCAGTGGATAAAAAGAACTAATGATAGAAGTGTGAGAAACTGAGCTTGAGTCCCCAGAATCCACACAGAACCTGGTTGCATAGCATGAGTGATTGCAATATCATTGATTTCACAAGTGGTATTTCACAAGATAAGAGGAAAATGAGAGACTCGATAGTAGCTCATGGACTGGCTATCTTGGTGTACAGAATCTAGAACAAGAAGAGACCAATTATCAAGTAAGGTAGGTGATGATTGGCAGCCAAGGTTATTCCCGCACCCCCACAAAACATTGTAGTTCACATAACCACACCTACACTCATGAATGCCAATAAAAGCACACACATATACACATTCAAAAATTACACTAGAGACAGAGAGATGGATTCTAGTACATTTGGTTTTGATTGCGATAGAGAATTGGCTCTGCACCATATCTCCATTTCTACTCCAGGCAATTTTGTTTATCCAGTTAAATACTTCGAGTGTTTGTTATAGATCAGGCATGTTTGTAAGCATTTTATAAATGTTAACTTGTTTCAAGTCATGAAACCCCAAGTCTCTGTTAGTCATATTTTGCAGGAAAGACAAAAGCAAAGTTCATATCCTAGAATAACAGTAGTAGGTGCGAAGATATTATCTGGATCATCATTATGAGTTCCTGGATATGAGACCTAGGTCACTGTGCTTCATTGCTGCCTAATTCTGATGAAAGAGTTTTCTGCACACCCATTAGAGCCATCCCTAAAGACTATTAGCATAGATGAAAACTGACTTTTAAAGAAAATCTTGTGCAGGGACTAGAGAGATGGCTCAGTGGCTACAACCAAGTGCTGCTATTCCAGAGACTCCAAATTTCAACACTACAGTGGGTGGTTCACAACTGCCTATAACTCAAGCTTCAGGGTCCTGACACTCTCTTTTGGTTTCCATGGGACACATACCTACAAAAGAAATTCATGCAAACACAAAAATAAAAATGAGAATTGTCGATCATGTATATATGTACCTGCATGGAAAAAAAACAACAAATACCTACTTCATACCAAAGGTTCTATAAACTGCATAGCTTTTAGACGTGGCACAAGGAAAATACAAAAAATATGTTAAAATCATGGTTAACTTTGTTCATCTCTGTTAAGTTTCTCTAATCCCTGATACATGACAGTGTGAAATGAAGCACTAAGCTTCATCTCTTTAAGTTTGCATATATCCACACCACACTGCTTCCCTGTTGGAGCCACTCCTGTTCCCTAAGCACTGAGGCCCAGAGCAGCACTTTGATATTCAGTAAGGTTTTAACAATATTACAGAAACAAATACACATATTTAAGGCTTTCAAAGTTTGGGGCAAGAGCTGTAACTACAACACATTTTGGCAATTGATGTAAGTATGCAAGCATCCTTAATGTTGTTTTTTTCTTTCTGGCTCTTTTCCATGTAGTTTGACTACAGAGCACTTGGGCAGTAGACCTGCAAGCTCTGAGTCAATGTTTGCTACAGGTCTTCTGCTTTAAGTCATGTTCTCTGCTACATCCACAATTTGGTCAGTAACTACAATATATACTTGCATTGAAAGAGACCACAGAAATAATACAAGGCAATAGGATGTGCCCAAAGCTATCTGGACATCCAGTTAGAGTGCACAAAGAAAATGACATTTAAGACAAAGTCGAACAGCAAGAAGGAGGTTTATGTGTTCCAGGACTGCTTGCAGTTCATAGTGAGATTGTGTAGAAGAAAATTTGGGAGCAGTGGGGGAGGAGGGAGGAAAAAGAGAGAGACTAGGAAGAGTATGAGGAGAAGCAGGAGGAGCCTGAGGAAGAGAAGAAAATTAATAAAGAACAAGCACCAATGTGAGATCATTGTACTCTGTACAGGCTAAAAGCTACACTTGATGTTGAAACATGAGATAAGTGCTTAACTTTGAATTATGAAAAAAAAGTAGGTGTCAAATTTGATTGTCTTCTTTGTACTAGCTGTGTTGTAGAAATTGAGTGGTACGGTTCACCATGGGTACTATAATGGACTTCACAAATACAACTCTTCCATGGACAAAGAAAATAAAGAAAATTCTATCAGATATACCTTTGCCCCAAAGCATGGTATGGTAAAAATGTGAGTTAAAACAGAGTGATAGATAGATTTTTTAATACATTCTGTAAGCTGGAGTAATTTAAGCAATTTTAAATGGGTAGGGTAGCAGGGAGTAAAGGAAGGAAAGGAAGTGTAGATAAAGGGAGGAAAAGAAGAAAAGGGATAGAGAAAAGGAAGAGAAGGGGAAAGGGAAACAGAAGGGAAGAAGAAATGAAGGATGGAAGGGGAAGAAACCAAAGGAAGGATACATGGTGGTATAAAGTGTAATGTTTTAATAGAGTCTACATATAGCTATCAAATATCAATATATTTTCTCTCTTAGAAAAAGCATAACAATCAAGTTGGTGTTGTGGCTTACTGCATCGGTTGCCTACTATGCAGAATTCCTGGTTTTGATATTCAGCACCACACAAACCAGGCATGATGATGCCCAACCTATTATTCCAGCAGCCAGGGGTAGAAGTGACCTAATCACACAAAACACAGAAGAATGCCAGTCAGTGGTGGTCAGAGTGAGAGTACTTTATGTGCCAGTATTGAAGAACTGTCATATTCCTAAAAGAGTCTGGACTTGGGCAGAGGCAGAATAAGCTTTATAAAGCTCTGTGTGGTGGAGGCATGGAGGCAAAAGTTTCTCTTAGCAATGTTTCAAAAGATCCAATTTATTAAAGCAATTGTATTTCTGAAAACTGCTGGTGTGGCTTGACAAGAATATGGTTAAAGAGCAGAAAAATGGAGTCAACTTAAGCAAAATGGTTAAGTTTCTCAATTGAGAAAATTAAGAATTCTATGTCATCTTGGATACAAGTGAGTTCAAGGTTAATTTGAGATACATGAGACACTTCTCCAAGAAATTAAGGAAGTTTTGTAGGCATTGCTCCACCATCTACACTATTCTTGCTGGTCTTTCTAATGTTAAAACATGGGCTTGTATTGTTGTCTGTTTAGAAAGTTGCACATGACTGGTAACCATAGTCCCATCTTGTAGTAGAAATGTATTTCTAAGCAATAATTATCAAGTCCAGAAATTCAAACTCTGAGCTCTGTCATATGGTGGCTCATGAAAAAGGTTCTAAATAATGGAAGGTAAGTAATGGCTTTATTTTAGAAATTTAGGTGATTAACTATTGGATTATGGTGTTCTATTATTCCTTCTTTGTCTTACTCTTTTGGTTAAATCACCAACCTATGTCCTAGTATATTATGGACAGCTTTATGAACATGTTCACACTAATGTTTATGATGTCCCATGGGCTATAGTTATACTAAAAGTATTCACACTAGTGCAGGCATCATACTAAAACCATATTAGGACTCAACTATTACTTGAATTTGTATGTATCTTTTTAAATGAGTAGTTTAGAAAAAAGGTGATCATTCCAAAGCTATGGGGGCACAATATGAGTTGCTAAATTCATTTAGAGAATATTTTCTAAGTTCCCAAAGCAGATGTGGGGCAATGAGTAAATTAATCATTGAGGATTACCATTAACCAAAGTTCTAAAGCCTTCACTGTAATAAATTGCCATGATTAACCCAGACATAATTTCGGCTGCATACATGGGTAATCCAGATAAATGAGATATTGTAAAAATACACTAAAACAAAAGCAGTACTAAAATGAGTAGGCGCTTTTATATTTTATTAAGACAATTCACCAAGTCTTCTGTTGAGTGGGCTAATCTCAGTGTCATCCATGGACAGTATCTTTGGGTTCAAGGTGCCACTGAAGTCTCCTGGCCAAAAAAGAAAGAAAGAAAGACAGAGAGAGAAAGAAATAGATAGAGAAAGAAAGTAGAGGTAAACAAGTCAAATTCCTCATTTTCCATTCACCTTTTTCTTCTTTTCCTTTATAATTTAAATTAGAAACAAGCTTGTTTTAAATGTCAATTCCAATTCCCTCTCCCTCCTCTTCTCTCCTCCTCCCCTCCTCCTCTGCCCCAAAGAATCCCCAATTCTAAACCCTTTCTGCTTCCCAGGGAGGGTGAGGCCTTCCATGGGGGATCTTCAAAGTCTGTCATATCATTTGGAGCAAGGACTAGACCCTCCCCCACATGGAGAAGGGAGCATGTGGGGGGAGGAGACAGGGAGTTAGCAGGAAGAGAATTGGAGAAGAGGAGGGGAGAGAAGGACATAAGAAAGCAGGAAGATCGACTTAGGGGAAGAATAGAGGAGAACAAGAAAAGAGATACCCTAGTAGAGGGAGATGTTATAGGTTTAAAGAGAAATCTGGCACTAGGGAAATATCCAGAGATCTACAAGGTTGACCCCAACTAACCATCTAAACAATAGTGAAGGGAATATCTTAAACCCCCTTCTCTCATGCTTACTTAGAATTCATGTAATTTGTAAGGATGCCTGGTTAGCAAATCCACGGTATCCCCCTGTCTGTGGTTTTCCAAAGTAGTAACTAAAAACCTACACAGTTGATTCTGGGGCAAAGATTTAGGCCATCACACTTGAGTACCAAGGACTTTGCACATTGAGCCATGTCCCCATGGCTCCTAATTTCTTTGTTCACTGATTGCTGTATTTAGACATTCATTACTACTAGAGTACATTTTCATTTTAGTAATACATGCCATAATATGTTCATTCTTTAGGAGTTTTATATAAATAATTGATTTGAAGATATTGAAGTAATGTTATGTGAGTTGGATTATCACAGCCTCAATGGGAAAACAAGATCAAGCTTAATCTGTATGAAGAGCAATAGAGGGGCCTAGAAGATGGCTCAGAGTAGAGGTGCCTATCATCAAGCCTAACCACCAGAGTTTGATCCTTGGCATACAGTGGAAGTAGAGAACTGACTTCTGCAATTTATAATCTGATCTGCACTTTTGGAACATAGTGCATGTCTACACACACACACACACACACACACACATACACACACATCATTTTAAAAGACTACTTGATATAATTGTAGAATTCTACCACCAATATTCACAATGAAAAGATTCAGTGGTGGGACTAGAGCTGGGCAGGTGAAGCATAGTTGAACTCTAACAGATTGATATTGTGCATTTCGAAAGCTTAATTCAAAGTACACATGCATGAGTAGATGAAGTCAGAGATTCACCATTAAGTGTTTAAACAGAACATCAATTGGAACTGATGTTCAGTAATTCAAAGGATATACTGTAGCAGTCTCATTGACCACAGTCTATATAATTTAAAAATTCTGGTTGATTTTTTTTTGCCAAATACCTCACCCCATAGCATAGAAATAGATCCACATGAGCACTTTACTCACAGGAACACATCGACTCAAAATTTTGAAGTGTGAGCAAAAGGCACTCTGTTGACCCTCTTCATATGCTAATGTTCTTTGCTCTACTTAAAGAGAGTTTTCTCCACTTGTCCTATGTTGATTTACTTAAGATTAAATAGCATCTTACTATTTTAACAAAAATGGATGGTAGTGGTTCTAGTTACCTGCCTTTTTACCTGTCTTCTTTTCTTCCTTTCATCCTTCCTTCCTTCTTCCTGCCCTACCTCCCTTCATTTCTTTCTTCTTTCCTTCCTCCCTTTGTTCTTCCTTTACCTACATTTGCATTGCATAGTCTATGCTCCCTGTTGCTTCTTCTTTTTCCATGCCTTCCTCTCTTTCCATCCATCCATATATTTTTTCTATCTTTTCTTCCTCCTACTTTCTCTCATCCTTTTCTCCTCCCACTCACCTTTTCTTGCTCCTCATCTTGTCTATTTCTTTCATATTTTACCCCCTTTCCTTTGTTTTATTTGAATAGTCTCTATTGATAAATCTTTGCATGTACTGGTCTTGCCCTCTGTCATCTCCAAATCCCATGAAACTCCTTTGATAACTTTTAGATGTTTGATTCAGTTATGACATCTTAAATTGTTTCTTATTTAAATGTCTAAGTATCTGTGGTGGTTTGGAGGAAAATGACCCCCAAGAGAGGCACTTTGGGGAGGTATGTCTTTGATGAAATAGGTATGGCCTTGTTAGAGGAAGTATGTCCCGTAGAGGCAGGCTTTGAGGATTCTCAGATACTTCTTCAGCACCATTTCTGCCTACACACTGCATATGAGGGATTTCCTACCAGCATTTATCACATTTTGTTAGTTTATGTATTTATAAGATAGCATTTGAGGCTAAGACTAACCACAAATTAGTATATGCCCCAGGCTTGCTTCAAACTCAGGGTCCTCCTTTCTCTGTCTCCAGAATGCTGGGATAATAGCTTTGTATGCATTTCTAAGACCTATATGTGACTTTTAATGGATCTTTCAGCACACAGCTATATAGGAGTTAATTTTGAATTGCATTTTAGACATTCACAGTTTTTTTGGGTAAATTCAGGATTCTGTTATATCTTACCTTTCAATATGAATAATGCTTTTAACTTTGGTTTATACTGAATCAGCCAGGATTCAGTCACAAATTCTACACTTCTACTTATTTCTGTGGACTCCAGAAATATCCCAGGAACCTCACCCTAGTTAGTAGACCATCTGAATATTTCTGTTTGCTGTATCTTTCCTTTTTCCTATGGTCTTATTGGTAGTACTTCTTATTCCACTACTTATTATGGCCTGTAGTCCTTCTTTTAGCCTGTCTATGCTAGGATGGTAACTTCTCTATGAGTAAATCAAAATCTATGCTAGCTTGTATTAGACAATGTTCTCTAGAGGAACAGAACTGATGGGTCAATTATGTATTACAAAGGTGATTTATTGGACCAGCTTACACAGTAAGAATTGTATAGTTCAACATTGGATGTCTATACACTGAAAAGACTGAGAATTCAGCAACTGCTCAGCTGTAAAGCTGGATGCATCAGTAATGTTTAGCTGGTACTTAAGGCTTGAGAGATTCCTAGAGAACCATTTATCTTTAGTCCAAACTGGAAGGCAAATATTAACTTGGAGTCATTGTCAGCAAGGATGGTGGCAACAGCAATAGCAGAGTAGATTCACTCACTAGTAACAAGCAATGGTAGTTACACAACTGCATGGTGGATATTTCCCTCAGAATAATTTATATCTAGACGATCACTAGAAGGCACATCCTATTTTGGGCAAGAATTTTCCTAAAATATCCTGACAGATGCTTAGAGACATCTCTTAGTACATTACCAATCCATTCAATGTTAACCAATGTACAGTTCAAATGTTGTTCTGTTTTCAAATTATGTTACATTTATTTCTCTTTCTCTCTCTCTCTCTCTGTGTGTGTGTATGAGGACCGTGACACACATGGAGGTCAGACAAAACCTTGAGGAGTCAATTCTGTCTTCTACCATATAGGTCCTGAGGATGTTGTCAGAACTCAAGATGTCAGACACCTTAACCTGAAGGGGCCTCTCCCAGCAACTGCTGACAACTTTTGATACCTATAGGAAACCCACTACTTACATCATTCTATAAAACTCATGTATTTTATTCAGCATTTTAGGGAAGTGATGTGTGAAGATGGATCTTGTAGAAGCTTATTCTCACTCTGAAATGCACAAAGTTCATGTTCAATAATTTTAAGATAACTACAATGGCATTGTAATAACCGTCTCTGAATGATAAATATTTTAAGACATCTTATCAGATGAATTGAAATACATTTTGACAAGGAACAATAGCTTCCATTCTTTCCTGAAACTCTCATTTATCTATCAATCCTTTAGAATGTGATATTTGATTTCTGTGAATATATTAAGAAAGCACAGGGCCAGAGTTTTCAGGTCATTTGTTCTTATACATCTTCTCAGGGAGGAGATTTCAGCTTGATTGCCTCTAAAGCATGGCTCATTCACATTTAATTGTCTTAAGAAGAGGACCCCTCTAACATTAATCCACATAGCTGAATCTGTCATTTGTAAGCAAAGCCAACTTTGAAGCTGGCATTTCTTTTCTATCAATGAGATCTCAGCAGTAGATGAACCACAAATGGCAAATTATGCAAAGTAAAAGTTTAATCATGAGGGAAACTTCAGTTGGATTTTTCTGTTTGATTAATATTCTATAAATAGATAACATCTAATATAAATCTATACAAATTCATAACCACTGTTGAGAAACTGCTGCCATTAACAATGGCATCCATTGAATGCCCTTCCCCCATCATCTGCTCTATCCAGCTAGCATAGTCAGCTCTCATATGAAATAGCTTTTGAAGAATTAATGGCTAGACAGTTGAGAAACAATAAAAGCTTTATTTTAATTATGCTATTTATACCCAACTCAGGCATTTATCTTTTCCAAATTCTTTATAGGTCTTTATGAGGCTTAAATTATTTTTCAATTTTGTCCCAGATACATATGCAAAAATAACCATTCAGAATTCTCAAACTCTGGCTGATACTTTCTGTGCGCATTCTAATTTTTCAAGAAACCATCTCCTTGTAGCCACTGGAATTGCTGTCAGAATTTATTCAAGTAAATGGCTCTGGATTTTTCTAAAGTTTGAACTTCAAAATATTAGTCATTTTCACTAAGATTGGGGTTAGGATGTATTTCAGGTAGCAGAGTGCTGCATTAGCATGTGAAATCCCATGTTTAATAACCAGCATTGCATCATCAAGTGTGGAGATAGTTTGTAATGATAGTTCTTGATAGTGAAGCTGAGAGAATCAGAAATTCAAGGTTATCCTCGGCTTCATAATGAGTTGTTTGGAGGCTGGTGGCCTGGGATTTATGATAACTTGTCTCAGGAATTAAAATCAATAAATAAGAAAGACAGAAAGAAGTTTTTCCTATATGTGTTTTTGTTAATGACAGCTTTATTTATAATATCAACATGAATACCAACTACTCAAGTGCAAACAAATAACTGGAACTCTGTGTTGTGGAATATTACTTTAAGATGTGTTAATTTTATGTATGCTGTGGAACATTTGTTTAATTATGCAAAGATGTGTTGTATTCTGTTAAACTTTGTGAAGCTCTGTTATTTTGCCTTCCTAAAACACCTGATTGGTCTAAAAATAGCTGTATGGCCAATAGCAAAACAGGAGAAAAGATGGGTGGGGCTGGCAGGCAGAGAGAACAAATAGGAGGAGAAATCTTGGAAAAGGTGATCTAGGGATGAGAAAAGGATGAGGAGAGGAGGACATGAGGGGCTAGTAACCCAGCTACACAGCAAGTCACAGAATATCTAGAAGTAAATAAAGATATATAGAAACAGAAAAAGAAGCATAAGGAAGATGAGGCAATTTAAGTTTAGAAAAGCTGACTAGAAACAAACCAAACTAAGGATGGCCATTTATAAGTAAAACCAAGCCTCTGTGTGAGACAAAGAGCAAAGGGACAGGGGTAAAAACATGCAATCCTGTCTTGCACTTTAAATACTTTCAAGTACTGGATGTACTAGTTCCATTCTGATGTAGACAGATACTTCTATGATCATGTTGCCTCAAATTAAGCTGATCTCATCTGATCTCTGAAGACAGGCAGGGCTGGAGCTAGTTATTACTTTGAATGGGACACACATACTATAAACATGTTACTAGTCATGCTAATTGTACCTTGAAAATGCCATTTGGTCAAATATCTACCTAGTAAATAGACACTTACAGAGAGAGAGACAGAGGATTAATTATTTGCACTGGTGAGCTTTAGAAGGTAACATAGTTCTGAATTTTAAAATGTATAACACTCATAACCCATGCAAGTGTCTAGTCCCTATTCTTTCAACTGTAACATTAAAGTGCTGTGTATAATGAAAGTAAGTGAAGGGGAAAGGCACATTCCTAAGTTGGAAAGCTCTAATTCCCTTTCATACAGGGAACATTGAGGAAGGGAGATAAGAATGTACAAGCAAGGATGGTGAGCTATGCTACAAAAGGATGCTTTTAGGACAAGACATTGTCATAATGGTCATGAACTCACCTGCATAAAACCATCACAAGTTTGGGTCCCCTCAGCGTTTCACCATGGATGGGAAATGAACCATGAAGTCTCACTTCTTCTCCTGGAGGGTAATATCAACAATTAATGCTTAGTGGGGAAAGGGTGTCTTCAATGGTGTTACCACTGATACACTGTTCTTCTAAGCCATTCCTTACCACCCATATGCAAGTTAGAAACCCATGAAATACTGTGAGCCATGCACAGAAAGACATGAAAGTAGGGTGAGAAGGAGATGTTGAAAAGAACACTTCCGGCAGGAGAAATGTGATGACAGATGATAGTTGGGGATTGAAATTCCTAAAATTCATTGTGTGCCTCATGAAACTGTTTAACAATAAATTGAGTAAAAAGTACAATATGTAAAATATTTATTTCATATATACGGTATGTGTATCTTTTTTTTTTTTTTTTGGTTTTTCGAGAAAGGATTTCACTGTGGCTTTGGAGGCTGTCCTGGAACTAGCTCTGGTAGAGGGACCAGGCTGGCCTCAGACTCACAGAGATCTGCCTGCCTCTGCCTCCCGAGTGCTGGGATTAAAATCATGTGCAACCAACGCCTGGCTATATATAAAATTTACTATAAAATTCCTTGCAAATAAATAAAATCATACATCCAAATTAACCAGACCCAAATTCTAAGTAACTCAGTGGATTTCTGTACATTTGCAATAGGCATTTGGAGCAGAGAGTATGGATCTTCACATTAAGTTTTTCACTTTCACTACTGAAGATATGAAGTGCACAAAAATGTTGTTTGAAATCACCTCTAAGTTCCATGTTTCCTCTAAAAATTGATCACTAGAAATGATATCCCTGAACAGGAGAAGAAGTGTGGAAGTGTCAAGTAAATGTTTTTTTTTTGGCTGTAGGCCAAGGGCTGCAAACAGCGTGGTTCTCATGGTCAAGTTAACCTACATACAGTGTGTGCATGTGCATATGCACATTGTGTAAGTGTGCAAGTGTCTGTGTGTGTGGAGGTGCACATGTTCATGTGTGTATTGCATGTGAAAGATATATATATGTAGATAGATAGATAGATAGATAGATAGACAGATATAGATGTAGATATCAGGTATGACCTTCATTTACTTTCATTATTTTGTGACATAGTTTCTCAATAAATCAGAAGCTTGTGGGATACAGTAGATTGGCTGGCAAGCCTCAAATTCACTTGCCTTTATCTCCTCACTAGTGCTATTAAAATCTGTGCAATGCACCTTGTATTTTAACTGAGTTCTAGGTTTCAAAAACAGGTTTTCATGCTTGTGTAGCCCCGAATTTACCAACTGAACCACCTCCTCAGCTCTTGCATATTTTGAGAGGTCTGAAAACCTTTAGCTAAGGTCTCCATCCTGAGTTAACTGTTCTTAGCAGTTACAAAGTTACACTTGTGAAACATGACTCTCCAAAGAATATATTCATTCTATAAAATGAAAGTCATTTAGCACCTATTTTTATGAAGACCTTTTATTAAAATCTAAAGCACATTGCCTAATTCATTTCTTTTTATATTTTCTATCTTTACTTACTCATATGGGGACAGAACAGATCTTTTATAAATTTTGTCAGTATTGCTCTTCTGAGTCATATAGTCTTTGCTTTTCTTCTATGGACAATTGCTTATCTTGTGATGCTGATATCTTGTGAATGAAACAATCATTTTCTTCATAAGCAAAACTCTATGCAAGAAAACCACACATCTATCAGTAAGGTGGCAGCATATTCTACAGTGATCCACAAGTAGCACAGCCTGAGGAAATGCTCTGTGGAGCTCCATAGCTTAAAATGGTTTTAACCAGATTCTTGATGATATACTTAGCATGGTGAAGAAGGCTGTGAATCACTGCTTTGTGGTATATGCCCCCTTATTGCACTAGAAATAAATGTGTAATTTTTATCCCACTAAATTTTAATTAAAAGATTTAAGAGAGTTGAATATTACTAAGATTTTTGATATTCATTCACATTCTGTGCTTAGAAATTAATATATTTATTATTATAATGTTTAAGAGTCATCCTTTTATCTAGACCAGTGGTTCTGATCCTTTCTTATCTTGTGGCCCTTTAATACATTTCCTCATATACTGGTGACCCCAAACCTTAAAGTTATTTTTTTATTACTTTGTAACTGTATTTTTTCTGTTATAAATTATAGTGTAACTATCTGATATGAAGAATATCTGATATGAGATCCCCAAAGGGTTGCAACCCAAAGTTGAGAATCACTGATCTAGATCAACTTGCAAGATACTGATTGTTTTAAATTTATGCTGTTACCAAAATAAACCACCTTGATCAAAAACAACTTATGGGATGAAAGTGTTTATTTCCTCTTACACTTCAGTGTCACAGTCCATCACTGACTGATCTCAAGGCAGGAAGCTGAGGGCAAGTCAGTGGACTACTCCACACAGCATTACTTTCATCCAGAGAATTTACTCATAGCCAAGCAGTACAAGAGCAATGTAAGGGCTGCTTGCTGGGTGAATGGCTCCCTGGCTCCCTACCAAGTTATCTACTGCTTAGTTAGCCTTTCCCTATCACAAGACTTCCTGCCTAAGAAATACACATCACACAGTGGTTTGACCTTCCTATATTAACTAAGTAAAACAAGACAGTCCTTTACAGACATGTCCACACACTAACATGACAAATATATTACTTAAATGAGATAGTTTTCAAGTGACTCTTGACTGTGTCAAGTTTATGGTTAATTCTATGTAGGATACTAATCAATTGATTAAATAGTAATTTTTTTTTGGTTTTTACGAGACAGGGTTTCTCTGTATTGTTTCGGAGGCTATCGGTCCAGCCTGGCCTCGAACGCGCAAAGATCTGCCTGCCTCTGCCTCCCGAGTGCTGGGGATTAAATAGTAATTTAATACACAAACTTGCATGTAAATTTTGACATCTTGAAAATCATTATATTCTTTTAGAATAAAATAAATAAGACCGTGTCTGATCCAAATATCTGTGGTCAAGATAGAATTTGACATCTTTCATTTTCTGCAGTACCATATTGTGCAAATAATAATCTCCCCAAACAAAGAGTACTATTTCAGTCCTGAGAGTGGCAGTGACAAGAAAGCCAGAATAACAGTCTGTTCTTTCAGTCTTCAGTTCTCAGAGTCGAAAGATGTAAGTAATATGGAATGCAAACCTTGCACTTATGGAACATTTAAATATTGCAAAACTTGGTGGGGAGAAGTTGATCTTTCCTCACCTTTGACTGCCTTTTTGTTTTCATACATGCTCTGACTTTATGAGCCTAAGTATATATAGAGGAAAGACACAAATGAATCACTTTCCATTGTTCTGTGCCAAGTATCTTTTTTCTCCAGTCTTCCCTGTTCAGTCCTCAGAAATGTTCGTGAAAAACAGTGAGGCTATACCTTGTGAAGGAATTATCTACTTCTGAGTTAAGGTCAAATTTTCTTGACTTGTGTTGACTTTTCAACTACTACGATGTATTTTTGTAAGCATTAGGACCTGAGTTCCATCCTTTTGATACAATTTTTTAAGGTGGGCATGGTGGCATGTGTTGATAATCCCAGTACTAGAGGGATAGAGACAGGAGAATCTCTGGGACTCACTGGTTAGCACACCTGTCTATGAATATTAGCACACACACACACACACACACACACACACACACACACAGAGGGGGGAGGGAGGGAGCAAGGGAGGGAGAGAGAGAGAGAGAATGACTAGATTTCTCACATTTGATTTTTGTAAAACCACAAAAGATTTTTGTCCCTCTATTGCTTTGTCAACTCCAGACAGCAGGAGTGTTCACCTAGAGTGAGTGTCTTGTCTACAGCAGCTGTGCTTTCAGTATAACTGCCATCATGACTGATAAGCATTATCTCCTTCATTTAAAGATATGATTCCAAGGTCTACCCTGTCTCCTACTTTAATATCACAACCTAATTCTGAATGTTGCTAACTATACCTCCCAACTTCAGCAAGATCTCAATTTTTTTCTTATAAAGGAAACATTTGATTGGAACTGGAACACATCAGAGGCTTAGTCCATTATCATCATGGTGGGACAAGGTGACATACAGGTAGACATGGTGCTAGAGAAGGAGCCGAGAATTCTAGACCTTCAGCAAGATCTTTGTAACTGTTATCTCTTCTTCTACTGAACTAATATCAATATTATGAGCTATTTTTATAGTATTCTCTGGCTCTTTTGATTTTACATTTATCTATTGTGTATGTGTATGTGTATGTATGTGTATGTGTATGTGTGCACACATGCGAACCAGAGGACAATTTGCAGGCCATGATGCTTTCTTTCCACAGTGTGATTCCCAGGGAACAAACTTAGGTCATCAGGCTATTGGACAAGTGCTGAGACATCTTGTCAACCCTATCTTGACTTTTTGTACACACTAAGTAGCTATTTTCACAAAAGCATTTGAAGTTTCTAAGCCCTCAAAATATCCAATTTCTTTTATTGTACATAATAGAAAAAATCTGTTATCACTTTAGTTTATTATAAGAAATACTAATTGTTATTAACTTTGGCTGCATTTATCTTTTAATTTTAGAGTATTCAATTTCAGATAATAGATGACTTCATTGCTCACTCTTTATAAACTACCAGTTAAAGAAGAGTTTGATACAGATAATTCTGATCTCATAATGCAAGGTGTAAATGGCTTAATGATAATGAAGTCAAAGAAAAGATAGTCATGTGTTCATCTTTTTTAAGAACTGGGTCATGAGGTATCTTTGGAAATTAAGGACTTGAAGGATTCAGGGAAAGAAAATGTGAACAATGTGAGGTGCACTCTCACCCTGAACTCTTGGGGAAGGGTCTAAGTCCTGCCCTATATGAAATGACAGACTATGGACACCCCCATGGAGGGCCTCACCCTCCCTGGGGGAATGAGGGGATAACGGGGGGGGTTGTGGGGAGGGCACGGGAGGAGGGGAGGGAAAGGGAGAGGGACCTGGAACTGACTTGTGAAGCAACCTCGTTTCTTATCTAAATTTTTTTTTTAATCATTTTTTATTTTAATTTTAAATAGCTTGTTTCACATGTCAATCCCAGTTCCCTCTCCCTCCCCTCCTCCCGCACTCCCCTTCCACCCTCCCTCCCACCCTATTGCCAAATCCCTCCACATAGGGGATGTCTAGAGTCTATCATTTCACTCTTGGTAGGGTCAAGGCACTCCCCTAAGAGTCCAGGCTGAGAGAGCATCTCTCTTTGTGCCATAGGCACATGAAGACAGATTGTATACCAGGGATAGACACTGATCCACAGCTCAGAGCCCCATAGGTTGCCCAGGCCTTCTCACTGACACTCACATTTGGGGGGTCCAGATCAGTCCCATTCTGGCCTCCCCACTGTCGGTCTGGGGTCCAAGAGCACTCCCCTGTTCAGATCAGCCGTCTCTGCTGGTTTTGCCAGCCCATTCCTTGCCAATTTGCTCATCACTCCTCTCTCTCTGTCACTGGGTTCCTTGGGTTCAGTTCAGTGCTTAGTTGTGTGTTTGCCTCTGCTTCCATCAGTCCCAGGATGAAGGCTCCCGGATAGTTATAGACATCAAGTTCATTATCAGGAATGGGCATTCGAGGTGGTCCTTCCACTATTGCTTAGCTTGCCAATTGATGTTATACCTTTAGATCACTCGAGGTCACTCTGGTGCCTGATCTGTCTTCGATCCTATGATTCCCTCTTCCCCTATTTTACCCCCACCCCCTCAACTTCCTGTTCCCCCATGACCAACTCCCTTCCTCTTTACCCCCTCTACTCTTCCCAGGTCCCACTACCCCCCCTCGCCCTGTTCCCCATCCATTCAGAGGATCTTGTCTCCATCCTCTTCTCTTGGGTACTATGCATATATGCATATCTTTTAGGTTCTTTCCTGTTTCCCAGACTCTCTATCTGTGGAAGTGCAGACTGGCACTATCGTGATCCATATTTAA